>NW_024962250.1:28715236-28819498 GCF_019238085.1 Lagopus leucura | reverse complement strand
AAAAAAAAAAAAAAAAAAAAAAAAAAACAAAAAAACAAAAAAAAAAACAAATAACAAACAAACAAAAAAAAACCACTTGCCATTAGGCTAATGAAACAATACCATACATCTGGGTTGACTTTCTCCTTGGTGATAAAGAGTTGGTATAACAGCTAAGCCTTGGTCATGGCTGACTTGGACATATTTTAAACTGTTTGATAGGGTTCTCATATCTCTTTGTCTAAAATCATGATGAGGAAAGTATTTATTACCAGGAAAGCTGCACCCCTAGGCTAGAACTAGTCATCTTTGATTTAACTTTTGACTGAAGTTGCTGAATTAAATGTAGTTTTATCTGTTTGCATGGAAGGCTTCCAGATAAAACAACTGTTCTAGTGACCTGTACACTTGTATCATGTTAATTAGTTTTGAAAACTCATATATTGTTTTCATAAGGCTATTACATTTTCTGAAATTAAATTAAGCAAAAAATAAGGATGCATGGCAATAATATTTATTATTAATACCAGACTCAAAAGGCTTACAACATGCGAATTGAAGGTAAGGACCTTGAAGACAGCATGAACTTCAAAACAATGTCAAACTGCCTCGTTTTTCAGCAAGTCATTACAACATGTATGTAAAGAAAGCAGTGATAGAATGAGGAATAGCCCCACTGAACAGACAGACTTCTCATCTTCTTTGAAACCGGGCAATTTCTGGGATCATCAGTGCCTGAATGGGAATGGGGCTTTAACCCCCACTGCAGAAAATGGATGGGGCTGTGATTTTGTGCTGTGCTCTGTGATCTGCTGGTAAGGCACCCCATCTCCTGAGGGTCAGGAGAGCACACAGAGGGCACTGCATTTCAGTGCATGTCCAGAGCTGCAGGATTGGCAGGAGATCAGGATATGACAGTCCCTTTCCTCATTACTGCCAAGCATTGAGGGCAACTTTTTGCCTTTAAATTTAAAATAAGAAGACTTTAAAATAGATGTTCTGTGGCTCTGACCACAGAGAGTAGAACCAGCCTGGCTAGCATGGTCTTTGGGAGCAGATGTCCTGTACTGTTCCTGGTGTGCAGGGAAGCCTCTCAGCCCTGGCTGCAGTTTAGCACAGCTGGACTATCCCACATGGCCAGACTCTGACTCCAGCAGCTGGGTGGCCGGCGGGCTGTGTTTTGCAGTGTGTGTTTGTCATTTCAAGGGCAGATGTCCCACGAAGACAGAGTACAGACCCATTGAGAAAAGGCTATAGGACCAGGGCTGTCTGCTGGACAGAAAGGACAGCTTTGGAGGGAGCACACAACAGCCCCTTAGTACCTGTGGGGAGGTCATAGACCCAGGTTCTCAGCAGTGTGGGGTGAGAAAACAAGCGACAACAGGTATACACTGAAACTGGAAGGGCTCATACTGGCTGTAGGGGAACATCCTCTCCTTGTGAGGGGAAGCAGCAGACAGACAGGTTGCCTGGAGAGGCTGTGCACCCTCCATCCTTGGACGTTCTCCAGGGCTGTGCCCAGAGATGTACCCTGAGCAGCCTGGTCTGGCCTCATGGCTTATGAGGGGAAATGGACAAAAGAGCCCTCCTGAGGTCTCTACCAGCCTGAACTACCTTATGGTCCTGTGACATCTTTCATATGTAGGTTTTGCGGTTTCTAATAAAGCAGCTTTTCTCTCAACTGGGAAAATATTAGTTTCACTTCTCTGGAAGACTGTCTTTTATCCTTACATGCAGGAAAATAGTAATATCTTACAGACCTTCCCCATCTCTCAAATTCAGTGAACTTTGGTAAGGAGTTCAAAAGGTCCAGGGCATGGACACATGGATGAGCAAACAGAGATAAAGAGGAAAATAACTTGACTGCAAAATCCTCATTTTCTTAGGTAAGTAGGCTAATAGTCACATTTCTAAAAATGGACAAAGATTCAAATGAAATGCAATATTTGCTAAATCATTTCACTTAGCATTCAATGTAAAGATTATTAAAAGAAGTATTTTTCCCAGAAATCTATGCATGTCAGCTAATTATTGCTGAGGTATGCTATGGTACAAGAAGACTTTGCCCTTTAGGTAGAATATTCTGAATTGTCTTGAGTCCATGTACATCAATCAGCCAGAACTAATCTCATGGTAAACATATACTGTGCAGCAGCAAAACCACCACTTGGATCCTCTAAAATTTAATTAAAAACCTATGAGAGATTTTTAAAGGCAAAATGAGAGTGTCTGTCAAATGCAGTCATAGCTTCTAGCAGTGCTATTTGTAATCTTGGGCTGTGTCCTTCAATGCTGTATATCTGTCTTTTGACATAATCCTGGAGGATTGTACAGTTGTTATTTTTACAGGGTACTTTCAACTGGTTCTTTTAAAGGTGCCTTTACTGCTGGGCACAGGCTGTTGGCAGAAAAATATTGCTGGGTATACAGTGCTGGTTTACAGTGCTTTGTGTGCTTACAACTCAGAGAGGATAAATACACTGAGCAGCTGCATTTTAAAGCTCCTCAGAACAATGGCTGTCCTGCAGCACTACTGTCCAAAGTAGGTTGGTGAACCAGAGCTTGAGGTTCCTCATGTGGAGAGGTCTGGCTTTCACTTTTAACTTTGAAAGCACTTGTTATCTCTCAACTGAGTTCCCTCTCCAGTTGTTCTGCCAAATCCCTCCTTCTGCCTGAGCTCAGTTACTGGCTTTTCAGGCTCCTCTGCACTCCATTGCTGACCCTCTATGCCATCTGGCCAGAGTCAGCATGCCCTCCAGCAGGATACACATACTACGAACAGAACCTAAGTCTACAAAGCTCTTTGAGTAGTGACCCTCTTGCCCTGTTCAGAAGTATGGCAACATTGCATTCCTAAAACTAGACCCTCCCCTGTTGCCAGGGGACAACAAACCATTGGTGGGAGAAGTGGAGACCACTCCCTAGTCACTCCTTTCTTACGCATAGAGTAAGTGGTAGCCACAAAATGATTATCTTGTGGTTTTATTTTCATGCCCATAGGGGGAAAAAAAATATTTCAGTACAATTGTTTAAATTCATTTTCTCGCAGAGCTGAAGCTGTACTTCCAAGGTTTCTGAATGAAACAATTGATGGCTTCATTTGGGATGGATGATGGCTCTTCGGAAATTGTTTTGGTGAAAGGATAGCACATAAAGAAAACTTTTTTTTCTGGGCATCAACTGTTGGCTGAAGTTGATGAAAACAGCTTCTTGCTCCATACCACCTATTTACATTTTCCATAAGCTGGATTGCAAGATTATAGGGTTTTAGATTCTGACTTTGCATGTTGTACTTTACATAATAATGAGTTTGTATCTGAGGCTGAGTTGATACATGAGAAAGCAGAACCACCACCACCACCCAGAAAGTGGGGAAGCAACAAACCACATCTTGAAAGAAGCTCTCAGTGAGTAGTTCACCTTTTTTCTGGGACAGATCTTCAAATTCTGTTTTCTTCTATGCAGAGGTTATCTGCTTTTTGGGCAGCATGGAAGGTGTCTGACTTCCTGCTTTTTGGATCTGTTTTTAGTAAGTTTGTAGTAAAGATTTTCTGAAGTGGCATCACGGAGACTACTTTTTAATCATGAATTACTCTACTACAAGTCATTCTTATTTCACTTTCAACCATAACATTTTTGCACTTCTTTATCATCACAGTGGCCTTTTACTGCCTGGTTTAACTGTAGAAATATTACCCTATCAAAACAAAGTCCTTAAGTATTGCTATATGTTTACCACTTGCTTCCCTATTACAAGAAGATTCTTTGGTTAAAAGGAGCTTTGTAGTAGAGTTGTTCCAGAGAGGCTGGGTTAGATGGTCTTCTGAGGTCTTTTCCAGCCTGAATTTTCTGCCCTCTGAAAATGAATTCAAGACCGGATTTTTTTTCCTGGTTCTTTTCATTTGACATTTTTATTTAATATATACTTTCAGGTGAGATATCTGCCAAGGATTTTTGCTGCATAAAGCCATGCTGGGCACCCAGCTGTGGGAGTGGCCCTTTTGCATCTGTTCAGCAGTCACTTTCTGTGAACTTTATCCCTTTTTGCTCTTCTCCACTCTCACAGCAAAATTGAATTCAGAGACATCTTCAAATTGTTTCTGCAGGCAAAATGTAACTGGCATCCAGTATTTCCTTGAACATTACTATGGATGGATCCATCACATCCCCCTTGGTCCTGAACCTCTCTCATCCCAGCAATTCCCTTGGCAGAGCCCTTGCAAAGATCAGCATTACACTGGGCAGCGAACATGGATCACATATGAGGAGCAGTCAAAATTTTACATCTCACTCTGTTTTGTTCAAGCTGAGTTCATGCATTTTGCTGTTTAGATGTAGACTCTATCAACTGACCTAGCAGAAAGATTTATTTTAGTTCATGTTCTCAGAGAAAAGGGAATTATAAGTGTTCCAAAGGCTTTTTATACCAGGAAGTACTTAATATTTATCTTTATGCTAAGTCCATACTGAAGACAGAATATCTTTAAATGACAGTCTCTGGGATGTTAAGGGACACTTCGCTTTAGGTAAGTATTTGTGAATGGATGTTGCACAGATTCCTTGTAACTTACACTTAACAGACAAGTTCAAAGACCTTCAGTTACACTGGTTTTGCCAATTTCTGGCACACAGGAAAAAAGCAGAGTATAATCGTACAGGATACTGCAGAGCATCTTATTATGTGGCACTGACTGAGAGTGAACATAGATCTGCTGCTACAAAGAGCTACAGTAAAAGCTGGAGACATGGAATATGTCTGAATTCTTCAGCTTGAGGACAGCTGTAATTATAATGAGCTTACAGAAATAATGCTGCAATAGTAGACTGTTCCCTTCCTCTATCTGGGATTAGACGCAAATGACTCATACTAAAGAGTAACATTACCTTTCCATTGAGAGGGATGTCATTTCTCCAGCTATATGATAAATCATTACATGTTTATTAGGAAATGGAAAATGAGAGAAATGGTATTCCATTACATGTTTATCCAATTTGTGTCCAGCTGCTTTAAGAACACCCTATTTCTATTTAGTATCTTAGTGAGCTTTGCTAAATCCATCTGTTCTAAAGAAGTATTGTGTTAAGCACAAAATAAAGAACTCAAAGCAGGCACCAGCTGCAGTTACCAACAAGTGGCCTATTGAAATCCATTTGAAATCCATTTGGTCTAGCTTACTAGATGCTTATGAGAAAGAGAGACCATTCTAATATATTTAAGGCTAAAACAAGGTTGTGCCTCCTTGTCTAAGGCAAGCAGCCCAGTGATCATAGCTGGTGGTCTGGGTGGCAAGAAAGGACAGGACAGTTTTGTCAAAGCTCCTTTGATTTCAATGGCAATATGTATTCAAGAGTACCGACTGAAGGATTTGACCCCCTGCAAACAATGGTAGTATGTAAAACTAATTATCCATCCATTGAAGTTTTTTTCTCTACCTTCCCCCCTTCTAATTTCTAATGAATGTAGATAATTGCTGTGTTCCCACTTACACGTAGATTAGGCCTCTGGGATTAGGCTGTGATTGAGTAGCTAATACTAAGGGTAAACGCCTCTAGTGTTCCTGCTAAATGCATTCCTGCTAGTAAGTTAAATAATCACCCTACTAAAGCATTACTAAAAGATTTAAATACTTGTTTTGGAGACTTCTAGTAGATTTCAATAGCTTCTGACACACTGTGACATGCTTCAGAATGTTCATTTATATACAGTTTGATTTCCTTTGATGATTGTCAACTTAAGTTACTAAAAAAGGAGTGTATTTTGTATGAAGAAAGGAAGGGGTGGAAGAAAAGCAATATATTAGAAACATGAGTATGTGCCCTGGCTTGTCCATCGGTCTTGGCATCATTTTATTTATACATTTTCTAAAGGATTAGAAGTAATCAGTTCCAGAGGATGTGCTCTGGAGTATTGGCAGCGTCTACTTTCTTGGCAATCATTCCAAATATTTTATATAGTTTCATATTGTTTTGTGCAGTACTGTGCATTGGAGGTTTGACGTAAACAGCATTGATATTTCAACTCCTATGGCAACAGCCTTCTTCCTATGTGCTCTGAGCTCTGTGAAGTCTGGGAGCTGGAGGGACCTGGTAAGCACCAGGGAATGCTCTCCTGTGAGGAGCAGAAGAACCCTCAGAGCCCCAGCAATACGTGGCTCCGCTGAGCCCTTCCAGCAACCTCATTTCCACTCCACCTGCATGAGGGCCTTGTCAGTGGGCAGCAAGACTCGAGCAGTTCTCATGCAGGATGTGCTCATTACATTCTTGTTTGCAGCTCTGCCTTACTCACCAGGTGAGAAATAATGAAGCTCCCCAACCCCTTCATTTTAACATTTGCTTATAAATAACTCCTAAGGTGCAGATGTCATCATGCAGATATGGGTGTTCCAGTTAGATCTATCCTCCATTGATTCATAAAGGTTATCTCTGAAAATAGGTTCAGACGTTAAGCTTGATCAGCTGATTCCCCACCAAGGATGCTTCAGAACTGAATACATTGAATGGAAGTACCTGGCCCCATCTACTGAGGCTAGGGGTTGGGTTGTTTGCTGATATAACTGTTAATTTCAGGAGTAGAAGTGGAGTGGGGTGTTAATGCAATAACTTGAACTGAGAAGCAGTAGAAGAGCTGAGAAAGGAACATGATTTAGATTCCCTCAGATGAGAAGTATAACATTAATAAAAGAGAGCTCTGTATTCCTCAAGGGTTTACTCCGTGCTGCTGGCAAAAAGAGCAAGGACATGTTGGAATATCAGTAAATGGTCTTCAGAAATCACTAGCAAAGTTCTGGCGTTTAATAAAACCTAAATAACATTGTAAAAAGAAACACAAGAAATAATTGTTTCTTAATATGGCATTTGCCTAAAGTAACATTGATGTTGATTGAAGTAATGCAATTTTCATATCTAAAATGTTGCAGAGCAGAGTATGTCTACTTCATTTATGTTTGTAGAAACTTAATCTACAGGAAAAGATTTTATAACAGAATTGGAGGTTAAATTTCATTTGTTGATTTAATAAAAGCTAACAGGATGGATTTGGGGATATTTCATTAATCTTTCTTTCCTTTCAGTGAAAAGGAAATTAAGTTCAATCTAGTTCAAACTTTCCTTCACTATTATACAATAGACTGCCAATGTCCATGTTCTCTCTGGCAAGTTAAAACCTAATTAGTCACAGAAAATTCTTCCCTGATCCTGTCACTGTGAGGCAGGAAAAGCCTGGGCTGCAGACAAAGAACTCAAATGCACTAGATGCTTTCCTATGCATGCAGTGATATAACTGAAAGTAAGGTATTTTGTCTTTCATGCACTGAAATCAGATCTAAGCCACCTTTGCAAAATATGAAGAAAAGCTTTTAACGTGAAATGGTGGAAAAAGCGTGCTGCTATTGACTCCTTCACTGTGCCTGCCTGTTCTTTGGAGTGATAAGAAAGGATGTTTGGGTGCTGGTTTTATATGGAATGCGGGACAATCAGCTGTGCCCAGCTGGGGCGGGCAGGGACAGGGCTCTGTGCCTGGCTGCAGTCAAGTGCGAGCCTCCTGTTGGAGCCCAGAGTGGCTGCTGTGGGGCACAGGAGCATGTGTGCTGTGCCTTCTTCCTGTGGCCCTGGGTTTGTAAACTGCAGCCTCATGCTTCAGCCTTGTGGAGCTTTGAAGAGAGGGATCAGCTGATAGAATTAATACAGAAGTAGTGCAGAATCAGGCACTTCCCCTATACTTACATAAAATAACATTTGTCCTTTCAACGCTTGTAATTGCACCTAATAAAAAATAATTATCTATTAAAAATACCTGCCCTTTCTTATTCAAGGCTTAATTCTAACAACTGCTGTTGCATTATTCTGGGCCGAATTAAGCCCCTCTGGCACCTACGCTGTCTCATATGCACTGAATATCCGGTATCTGATTGAATTTTACGGCACACACTGTTCATCAGCTGGGAGAGGAAAGCTAGTTTACTTCTGGAGGTGAGACTGCAGTGCATAATTGTCAGAAGCATGTAGTTTAAAAGGGAGCTTTGTTTGTTTCTGAACTCATACTCATAGCTGGGTCACAGGCAGTGTCAGATTAGTTATAGGGATGCTCTGTGTGCTTTGCATTTCAACTGAGATTTCCAGTGCACTCTCTCACACTGCCTTTGTGCAGCCCCTCTGAAAGTCTCAGCATTCAGCAACAAATTCAGCGTGATCCTCGGGGAAAATTTTAGCTATCCCTGTCCTATGACAGGGCATCTAGATACAGCCCTTTATTATTATTGTTGCACAATACGTGGGGGGAAAAAAGAGCTCAGCAAGTAGACATGAGCTGCTCATTCAGCAGCCTCTCTCCTCATAACAACAGGTGACTAAACTAAACCAGGTACCACGATGAAACCCTGTAGGATATGTGTTATGAAGGTCTTTTTTTTTTTTTTTTTTTTTTCTTTTATTCCGGTGGCATGGCTTTGTGGAATATGGAATAGTCCTTGAGTTTTCTGTAATGGAGTGAGGGTGAGATGAATGTGAATATCTCCAAGAACCCAAAGCCACCTCTGGGGATGTTGCTTAGTGTGCCCCAGCCTGAGTTCAGACGTCTTTAGAGAGATATCTTTGTGAGGAGAGGAGGCGGGTGTCTTGGGACCAAGGAAACACCAAGCCCTGCGGTGCTCCTGCTGCAGATGGACAAATGCCTGGTACCCAGCTGTGCTTACAGACTCAGCTCTTGTTCCCTTGGCTTCTATGAAAACCACAAGTGAAGAAACCACTAGGCTTTGCCCAGGAGCTGCATATGGTATTTGTATGAAGCCTAGCTGTAGGCTGACTGAGAAACTGCACCAGAGTGTATTTTCTCCCTATCAGGACATACGTCTATTTGCTGCTCCTGTGTTTGGGGTGATACAAGCAGAGGTTCACCCTGTTTCTGGGCAGGAGTTGGAGAGGATATGGATCTCAAAGCTAGAGAAATGCCCTTTCCATTTCAGCATGCTCATCCTGGTGAGCACTGGGAGAAGTTTCTCCAGAAGAGTTGTGTTAGGCACTTGCAAGCCTCAGGCTTGTGAATAATTCAGTATACAAAGTCATGGCTTTTTTACAACATTAAACTCTTGAAAGAAACAAATGGAAATAAAATGATAACTTGAGCTTAAACACACAGGCTGCGGCAACTCAAGAATTTATTATTTTATCTGCTACTGTAGAGCAGAATTTTAAATGGATATGTCATGTCAAAGCTTTTATTTTTCACGTGACTGTTGAAGAATGTACTACTGTGGAAGACATCGGCATTCCAGGCTTTTCCTATATTTGATTATAGCTGATAGCAATCAAAGTAATTTTATTGCCAATAATAATGCTGGCAGCAGCTTAATTTAATAGCATGGAGGTTAGATGTTATTTATATCATTCCTCAAATGTTGATAACTTTGAATTTAACTACAAAAAATTTCTGCAGTGAAAAGTTAAAATATGAAATTAAATTTAGTGCCTTGGCCTCAGTACTTAAAAATGTTCAGACTACACAAACACATTCTTACACGAGTTGTTCAGAGGACGACTTTTCCATGGAACATGGGCTCTGTTCCTGAAAGTCCAAGAACTGTCAATCACTTTATCACTGTAAGCAGTAAAAAAAGGTAAAAACGTGCCAATACCTGAAAAATCAGTATCCGAAAACCTTTGTACTTTGTCAAAAGTATATAAGTAATCATGGAAAAAATAAATCCCTTAAATGTTGTTGGGTTGTTTTTTTTTTCTCATTCTATTTTATTTCCTTATCTTGGTAGTCTTAGAATTGCATTATTGCCACACCAATTTATTACTACCAGCTTTGAAAGCTGTGTCATGGTTACACCACTGGAAAGTAGCAGATTTTCATCCCATTGCAGTTATGGTATTTATGCCACAGATACAGACAAAGTGGATAAGCTTATAGAAAAACTGCAGGGCTTGACCCTGTTGTGCCATCTCTGAGATGAACTGACATCTCTGAGATGTCAGTGATGAACACTGGTTTTGTTTCACCTCTTATTTAAAAATATCTGTGCGTGTTTAGTCTCAGAACTATTGCTCTTGACCTTCTACAGACATGCTCATTTCTCTGTGATCAGCACTTCCAAGGTTGGAGCAGGCAAAGTAAAGTAAGGATGGGAGTTGTGGAAACATGTTCTATTTTCCTCTGTTTGCTAGAAGCTCCCAGGGGTTGACCAAAACAGCAGAGGAATGGTCTCCTGTCTCTTGCAGTTTCTTAATGTCCAAAAGCTAATTTTCTGGAAAATTTCATTCAGAAACTGGCATCAGGTTTAAATGCTGAAGAGGAAATATGTGAGAATTTCATGCTTTCAAAGCACTTCAACACAGCTGGTTAATTCTGTGGTAGGGAGGTAAAGTTATCCCCTGTTACAGAAAAAAAAAGCAAAGTCAGAGGAGTCACGTATGAACTCAGGTGAGAAATATGCAGACAGTCAATGGCAGAACTAGAAGAAACAAGGGAGAACAGCAGCTCTGGGACTGAGATAGAATCCTCTAGGTGGGAAAAGACCTTCAAGATCACCAATTCCAACCATCAACCTGCCCTACTAAGTACCATCACTGAACCATGTCCCTTAGGGCGAGTTCCAATTCTTTACCACCCTCTCATTGAAAACAAAATAATCATGTCCAATATAAACCTCTACTGGAACAAAAGGGGCCATTTCCTCAAGTTCTATCACTTGTCACTTGAGAAAGGAGATCAATCTTCAAAAATAGGCAGGATATAGTAAGAAAGAATAGGGAGAGAAGGGCTGGAAACCTCTTTGTGGCCAGAGGAGATTTCTGCAGGGGACTATCTCCCCTCGCACCAGCTCTGGAGAAATTCCATCCCTATCTGCACTCCTTGCTCCTAGAGAAGTTCCTGTCCATGTCCATCTTCCCACCAGGATGGTACACTTAAGGTGGAGGGATCAGTGTACCCCAGTTCTCTTGCTCTCAGGAAGCTCTGCTAGACTCACCTAAATACAATATTCAAAAGCTCCCACCAAAATAACAAAAAAAATCCATCTTCTAACTGTAGAGTGAATTGCTTCTCTGCTTTAGTAGACTTCATGATAAAAACAGAAATAATTGTGTATTTACTTCCATGATTATTAAATTACATATAGAATATGCTTCCTGAGTATTAGCAGAGTTTATAACTGAATTCATCCTATCCATGCTCTGGTTACATCTAATGAGGATAATTATTACATGGCTTAACTATAATTTGGTATTGACTCTTTTGCACATGAAAAGCTTTTGTTGGCAAGCATCAGTGGAGAGCTTCAACAAAGGACATCTTTAGCTTGTGTAAACATTGTTATTTCGAGGTCTCACCCTAAACTGCTTTAGGCTAAGTACTTTCTCCTCAATTGAGTTAATAAAGCCAAAATGATATAAGGATGGGATTAGATACTGGCTTACACCGTGGAGAAAAAATGAAAGTTGGGCAGGGAAAAATGCAGTTAATTCTGTTCTGTCAGCAGTGGATATTAAAGATTATTAGTTGGCACACTCAATTATGTGTGAATCACAATAGTGGCACTGTTACTTTTTTATTTAATTTTACAGGGGCAGGTAAAAGTGTAGGTTTAGTATCATCTGCGGTGATTATTTTTTGCTTGCCGAGATATGAGGTTATATTAAAATATTTGACGGATTTGGAGGAAACATCTCTGTGTACTAAAATGCCCCACAGTTTACACGGGTAAATGGGTAGAAATGAAAAAATCTGTCTGTTGGGAGCTTGGCTTTAGCTGCAGTCTATGAATATATTTCTTCAGGGAGCAACTAGTTATTCTATTTAGTAATTGTTATAATGATAAACCAACAAATATAGCTCTCTTTTTGCTGCTTCCCTCTGCTGGATAGAGTCAGTAGTGCTTAGTTGTGTGCCATGGATTCATTAGCACCAGCAACTACAGGAGATTTCTCTACCATCCTGGGAATGGAGACGATGAGTTTTCAGGATACAGAAAAGTTTGAATCTTCTTCTGATACAGCGAATATTTCAGTCTTCAGGTAAATTAGCAGTCACAGAGACTATATAAAATCCTTAGGTCAAGTAAATTGTTCCAGTCTGAGGCTTTGATCCTGGGAGCTCTGTTGAGTGGAAATGTGTGCTGTGCTGGAGCAGAGCGTTGGGCACACCAGCCTCTGCCCTTGGCCCTAAGGTAGACTGACAGTAGGGCAAAGAGGTGGACTGCATAAGAAATCGAATTAATTATTGGCCATATATGTTGAAATTGGTGGATTTTGTTTTGTTTTGTAGCAAAATAAACCTCCAAAGCATTGTTTATGTTTTCTCTTTTTCATAGGTTTTGATAACCAAAAGAGACCACTGTGACAATATGCTTTGAGTGCTTGACTGCAGTTCCAAGACCAATAACAACAGTAGTTGAACTAGAGCATATATTTTAGGAAAAACAAACAAACCCAACCTTCTAATCTTGGTTTCCAGTTTCCAGAGTCAGGCCTCCCACAGCATGGTGACATTCCCATGCCAGAGCCCCCTAGTACAGTCTACATCCCCTCACATGGCAAATGAGTCTCATTTGAAGATTTAAATATCCAGATTCATCTTTCATCCACTGGATCTTGCACATCTTTTTTTCTCCAAAACTGACAGAGCCAGTCATCATACGTGTGTGGCCTGTATGAATACTTAACTTGAAGCAGCTTGGACAGCTTTGTAGCTGTCTGTGTGCCCAGATGTATGATTCTACAGCCTCTCATTCAGTTGTTCCATTGGTACTCACTCTAGAGAGGAACTTGCCCTTCAGAGACAGTGGTGGAGTTGATATTCATATGAATTTCCACACAGATCCCCACATCCCTTCAGAGATAGAATTTCCCAGGATCATAAACAAGACCTATGTGTTTTGTGCTTAGATGTCTGACTTTTGAGGCTTACTATCCTAAAACATGTCATCTAAGCTAAATTTACCAATAAATTTAGTCTACTGCTCTATTTATTTATTTATTTAGTAAAAAATGTGTCTTAGAATTTACAGCCTGAGCTAAAAATTCCAGAACAATCTTATTGTACATTTTTGTCACACATTGTCCTTCAACCAATAGTTTATTATGGCTGGGGTCATCCTGAACACTTGTTTATTATTCTGCCCAAGCAGAAGAGTGGATCTTCTGGAAAAGGGAGTTTTCTTCTATCAAGCTTATTAATCCAGTGTCCTTTGCCTTGAGATGTGCAGAGCACTCCTTGGATTGCTGACTTAAGTCTCCCTACTGCAGCCAGCTCTCTGATCTGAAGAGTTTCTGCTCCATGTGCTCTGTAAATCAGCAGGCTTCAACATCCTGTAATAAATTTGAGATCTATTTTATAGGAGGAATGGAAAGGACAGTACAAGAAAACACCATACCCAATAGCTTTGGTTCTGATCATGACAGATAATATCATTATAAGAGAACTGAACCTCTGGATGCTCCAGGAAAGTGAACTACAGATTCAGGTAATTGGGCTCATGCTGCAAGCTTCAAAGGAAGATTTGGCAGAATACATTTCCCACTGTTCCTGCAGTATTTATCACAGAAAAAAAAAAAGAAAAAAAGAAAAAAAAAAAAGAAAAAGAAAAAAGAACTTTTGGACTAGTATTAGTATCAACTCTTTGTGAGTCTTTGCCTATATAATGCCTTCAGTGAAGGTTGGATGGGACCCTGGGCAGCCTGAACCAGTGGGTGGCAGTCCATCCCCCATCAGGGGGATTGGAACTGGCTGATCTTTAAGGTCCATTCCAACTCCAAGCCATTCTATTATTTTATTATATGATTATATATCTTGTCACTGCTGTCAGTAAATTCAGTGCTTCACAGTTAGGGAAAAAAACAATAGCAGATCAGGATCAACTTGTCCAACAGAACAGTGGGGAAAACATCTCTCCTGGTCTCCCAAGTAATCAAATATTGGTACAATATTGTATAAGTATACAAATGCATTAAGTACTTACTCGTACTCAATCATCTCACATTACCCCCTTCATAATTGGACATTCAGAGAGCTCTGCTATAAGTTTAATTCTCAATTTCCAGGAACTGCCTCATTTTGTTCCTTGGTAGGGTTGTGACATTTCTTCTTTTAATTCTTTTAATACGACTTTTCCTCAATATCTGGTTTGGAAAGCTTATACCAAGACTGAAATCTCCTGCTGGATAAGAAGGAACTACTTCATTAGGTTTAACACTCTAAGTTTTTTTACTTGATTATTCTCCCCAGGCACCATAGGTTCTCATTCGGTACAGTAAACAACTGTGCCACATTATCGCCCTGATCATCAGGTTACCACTTCAAGACACCACAAAATCTCTGCTGAAATAGCCTGTAGAGAGGATAAAGACCACACCAGGATCAACTTAGACCCTAGTATGTGAATGTGGAGAGTATTTCAGCAAAGGAACCACATGCTTAATGTCATGGTTGTGTTGAGATTCAAGGTTCAGGTTGATCAGGATTACCCTGTTGTTGCATAGACCAGGTGAATTGGAGCAGATGCTTGAAATTGAAATAACAGGCCAGAAAAAAAAAACAACCTGGGTAGATCTGTACATGATTTTAAGTATCTGTTGTTGCTCTCCCAGCTGCATGCAGAGTTCTGGTTTTCAGAAGGGCAATTGGGCAAGATAACTTAGATCTTCCATGTCCCAGCAAGGACTTTTGCAAAAATCAAGCTCTGGGAAAGGAGATTTCCTCAGCAGGTGCTGGGTATTGCTTTCTGTTGGCACAGCAGTTTTGGCTTTGCTAAAATGTATGTTTACTTTATGTAGTTCTGAGTGTAATAAGAATGCTAGCAAAAACCACTTGGAAAAGGAAAAAAGGAAATGTTAAACCTTAACTTGGTATTCTCAATGAAATGATTACTCCTTCAGGATGAAATTGTACTTGATTCTTACTGTAAACCTTTCAATTTCTTACATAAATAGCATGATTATATTTACATAAATAGTTGCACCCTGGAGTACAACAATCCTATTGTACACAAAAATCCTATTAAAATTTTCAGAGAACTACTTTGAGCAATGGTCTGTTATGCATAAAACCAGACCTTCTCACTTCTTTCTTCCTTCAGAGCCAAACCATGCATTTAGAGGCATGCACCCAAATACAGAATTGATCCCTTAGAATTCTGTCCTAGAGTTCAATATAGGAAAATGCATTCATAACTGAACTAGGGATATTTCTAAGCAATATAATGTATTTCTGTCTATTTTTTTTTTTCTTTTTTTCTTTTTTTTTCTTGTCCTGGAGTCTGATTACATGCATTTAGACATGATGTAAAAAGCCTACCCAAAGGTATTTGACTCATCTCCGAGAGACACAGCTGCTATCTGTCTTCAACCCAAAACAAGCGTGGTCCAGTATCTAAGCAAGAGAGAGCTTCTGTCTCATTTTATCTCTCTTCAGCATTTTTCTGCTGTAAAGAAACTGTATGAGAACTGCTGAATGACAGCCTGCACCTCTGATTGATCACCTGAGGTGAGCAATAAGTCAGCCATGGCAGAACAGGTGAAGGCAATTGACCTGTGCTGCAGGAAGGGGTGGAGCCTGGCTGCACCTCTCCTACACTCATCTAAGAGCTGACTGCTAGTGAGAAGGTTCTTTTCTGGAGATCCCTCCTTTGGAGTTTTACAGTGAGCCCAGGATGCAGGTAAATATTCTATCTATTCTCTTTTTGTTATTATAATCTGCTTTGCCTAACTCTCTTGTTTATTTCATAATTATAACATATTTATATTCATTAATTATACAGAAACTTACAACAAAGATGAATGAAGAGAAACCCCACTCCGCAATGCCAGCATATAAAACTTGAATTCTCAAAATGAGATGTAAAGTACGGCCCAGAGTGCTCTCTCAGCCTCTTGGATCAAGAAGCACGTATCAATCTCTCACCCTAATTTCAAAGCATAGCTTTATATAGATGATAGTGTGGGGCAAGTAAATACCAAATACCAGCAGCTATTTATGGAATCAGATTGCTCATACTGTAGGGCAGTGTACGGCTGAAACTATGACTGTATTGACTAGTTGACCATTGATCCTGTTGCTGTAGTTTGTATGCATTCTGATACATGCAGGCAGAAAAAAGTTTCTTCACGGTCAAAGATTGTCTGGAGGTTATAAAGAAATACTGTGAGTTGAAGAACTTTTGGAGTAATTCATAGTAGGCTTGATTTCTGAAGCAAGCAAACAAAAAAGCTGAGTGCTTGACTCAGACCAACCCTGTGAATGAACATGTGCATGCCTGTACACATCTCACTAACTTTGTTTCAAAATAACATAGAAAGTCAATTAATTGAAAGCAAACACGTCTTACTTTAACTCTCTATTTAGATAGTACTCCCTGAAAATATTCTTTTTAAAAACAAAGCCAAAATACTTAGAAAGAACAGTAATGAGCTGTGTCTACCAATTCATTTCCACATTAGAAGGAAAACAAAATAAGATTACCACGAAAACTCTGTCCCAATTGTATCTGAATTTCTTGCAAGTTTTCACCAAAATTACAAATTTGGTGATCAGTTTCCAGTAGAGAAATGTAATCCAAACTTCTAGTAAATGATATTCTTGGTATAGTCAAGTAGCTCTGCAGGAAAGATATCTCTGGACAGATTCTGTCATGATGGGAAGTGCTCACAAGGGTCCTAGGGGATTCTGTAATATTTCAAAATCAAGCAGTTTTCGTGCAAAGGAAGAAAAAATAAATGAAGTAAAAGTGTTAAAAAAAACATTTGTAATCTGAAATGCAGGGACCAGGATGTGTGGCAGGAAGAAATCGTAGCAGGTGAGTGAAGCTAATATCCCATGCTACTGCAGACCTGCAGTCCGGACATGCAATTCAAATTATTTTGTTAAGAACTGATAAATCTTTGATTTTGGGAGCGATGTGACAATACATTTTGTATTTCCTGACGCAGCATGAATCTAAGAATGTTTCTTATTTCATATGGAAATGATTTTGGGATGCTAGCGACATAACATTTGGGGAATGAACAGTCTAAAATTTCTATAAACACCAGAATCAAGGCATTTATGAGTTTTAGTAAAAATTTTATTGAAGTCTGGTCATGTTGGCATATTGTGCATTTTAAATGTAAATTAGATTACTGGCAGTAGATTCAATTTAGTGGTAAAAATGTAAAGAAAACAGTTGGGCTACAGATGAAACAATAATGTAGCTGTTCTTTAGTTAAGAGAAGAGTGAAATCCAGAAACAAATGGTGCTTGGGAATACTTATGGTAGAGGAAACATGCTGCATACCATTAACTTTGTCAATTTTATGCAGTACAGTAGTTTTTGTTGCTTTGAAGAGCAGTTTCTGATAGTAAGCATATGATAGGGCAAATGGATGGCTCTAAGGATCTGCAATGGAAACAGAAATCTTTTCATCTTTAACTCCCTTGTTAAGATGCATCCTAGGCTGTGAGAGATAAATGCTGATGACTTTGTGTGTACAACTTGTCTGACACGACACCAGGTCTGCTCTCCTCCTCCTTCCCCCATAACAGTATTTCATATCCAAAGTCCATGTGACTAAAAAGGACTATACTTCTTGGCACTGCATTGGCAGTTCCAGGGGAAATATGCTATTGTTGGGATGTGGGCATTTGTCTTCTTTCCCCAGTTTGTCTCATTGTCCTGATGTCTGGACCTCATTCCATTAGTCTACCAAGACAAAACATCTGCTTGTTGGGCATGTCTTCAGTCATTTTGGAAAAGCTTTCAAATCTCCTGGAAAGCAGCAAGCATAAATAAAACAATAATAATATATCAGCTTAAGATTAAGTTGCTTGTAAAAATATTCAAGAGAAGAATTCAGGGTGTGGGCAGAGAGAAAGCTACTCTACTGGACTATAAAGAAGATTTAGAACATTTTGGAAAACAAATCCCATTTGCCTCAAAGATGCAGCCATACTGGAATTTGATGATTTTGCATCTACAGCAGCCTCTGCAGATTGCAAGTGGTAGAGCAGTGCAGCTAAGTAGATTTGATGCAGTTATTTAATTAAGCCAAATCTGTTTTTGGTTCAAAGCTATTAAAATGGATACTGTTGTTTGCACAAACATACAACATGCCCCATTGCCCTGGTGTTATTTATCCTGTAAATGATTAAACTGTAGGAAAAGAGTGAAATTAGAAGTCACCCTCACATGCCAATCCATCAGGCTAAAGGCAAGTGTCAGAGTATTGTCTTGTAAGTATTGGTCTTCGAGGTTAAAATCCTGTTCTGTGATGAGCTAAGCTCCTTCTAGAAATGAATGGTGGGAGAAACTGAAACCTCCCTTTAATGACAGACCAAGTTTGATGAAAAAACACTTGGGCAAAGCTCATGTGAAGGAGAGGGCATGGCTAGGATTCTGACAGTCACCTTCTGTGTATGGGAACAACAAGCAGGGAAAATAACTTACAAGTGTTAGAGCCCAGGGTTTTACCAGTATGGGGTCAGGTTTGTGAGAAACTGAGAAGGTGAGTGAGGTTTTCAGATAAGAATTAATTGTGCAACAGACTTGAAAACTGAATCCTGAATTTCTGGCCTCCAAAGCATGACTTCTGTACAGGTTCCTCAGGTCCATCAAAGAAATACTTAATGAATTTTATGAAAAAGAAAGCTGGAGCTTTGTTTAGCTGAATTAGAGTGGTTCAGGCACTGCAGTGACTAACAGCATTAGGAAGCACGAAGTCATACAGAGGTACAAGTAAAACCAAAATGTGAATAATGCAAAACTGGAACTGATTTTACTTTTGGATATGTTACTCCTTCTGTTGGGACCCACAGCTCTTTCATTAGCAGCACTCTTCCCTTGGGTGGATACAACCTGTATGTATTTGCTGTAACATTTCTCTTGTGAACTGGCTGGTTTGGAGGAAAGGCTTTGGGCTTCTATCTCCCTTTTGTTCCCTCCAGCTTCTAACTCTGTACTTATTAGTCAGCACAACTTCTATTGTGTTCTGTTGTGTTAAAATTGGAACTGCTTTGGCAAGAGCCTTTGACACCTCCTCTCAAGTGGGAAGTTCACTTCATTGGTTAAACAACTGGCTGGAGATTTGTGAGATTGAAATCAGTGTGTTGCACTCCTATTGTTTTCTTTCTGCCTTTGGCTAAATCACTGGAGGAGGAATTCATCTCATCTGGCTTCAGCTGTTACAAATTAGGCATCCAGATTAGCTTGTTGTCTATGCTCCCTTTGTAGTAAATGGAGTGGAACAGGAACCTCTAGGGGCTGACCCATCCCTCTCAGAGATGTCTGCTTCATCCAGTGTCTACAGGAAGATTGATCAGTTAGCTAAGATCCATATGCCTTACTTTCAGGTGCCTAAAATTATTAAAATTGGATCCCATACTTGGTCTCTCTTTTCTGTCTGTTGCACAAAAATTGAATCCATTAAGCTAATTAAAAACAATACAATACTAGGGCTATTCACATTACACAAAGAAAACAAAGTCAACTTGGAAAGCAATGACTGACTTTTAGAGCAGATACTTAGGAATGTAAAGGAATAAAAAGATGCTTCTTGAGCTTTTAAAATCTCCTTATCCCCAGTGAGATTTTCAATTGCTTACCTCTTGGCTCATTATGAGATGAGTAATTGAAAATCTCACTAAATGGTCACCTGTGTGTTGAGGAATTTAAACACCTAGCTCTGTCCTAGTCTCATTAGGGAGGGCACTACACTGAAATGGAATCTTGCTCTTCAAGTGCTGTTTTTCCTAGTTTTGTGCCCCTGCTTCTGTGTACCACATTTCTCGCTCCTGGCAGAGGTAAGCTTGGAAGAAGAGCATGCGTGACACACAACACTGCAACTCTCCCCTGCTGGTAGATAATTCATTAGGATGAGAGCTGTGGCAGGGCTAGGAAGAGAATCACTTAATCACAGCCTTCCCTCCCATTCAGCTGAAGTGTGTGGAAACTTGGCATGGTAGAGAGTCTTGTACATAAACTATATTTTATTGCTTGGAGTTGACAATTCAGCTGTGACTGTGGAACTAGAAAGTTACAGGCACAACGCAGAGAGTGCGAACTTAATTTCTTCTTTCTTTTGGGCTGCTTTTCTTTTCTCACTCCTTGCTGAGTGTTTCCATCAAGACCAGCATGATAAGAGTTAATGGGTGGCCTGGGAATGAATGTATGTGTGTGTGGTGGAACTGTTCCTCCTTTCTGATTCTCCCTTTCCATTTCTTTATGTGAGCAGACTTGCTTGCTGTCCCAAGAGTACAGGAGGCAAAGGTGAGAAGGAAGCTGACAAACAAGGAAAATAATCCCTTTGCCCACCCCTAGTGGAAACTGTTAGCTACAGCGTGCTAGCTGAGACAGAACAACTTAGCTCAACCAAATCTCTTTTATTATGTTCCTGTGTTTATTTTTCCGCTGTATTTATGACTTAGCATGTTGTTTTTGGTGTGGAAAGGACTCTAAAGCTGTAGATATGTGCTGTAATTATACAAATTCCTCTGCATGGAGTCTGTTAAAAAGATTGATCTATTTTTATGAGGACACACACAAATACTCATTTTGATGGACCTCATTGGCATTTATTGCAAGCCTGCCACTACTAAAATTTAAAGTCAACCTTGTAAATTTTATGGAAACTACATGCTGCAATTATTAGCCTGAAGACCTCCTGTCTCGCAGGAATGAGTCAGATTTTGCTTTCCACGTACACTATGGTTTACACCTGAAAGAGATTAGTGGGGACCACCAGTAGCTTGAAAACCTAATCTCCAGTATTTTGTTTCCAGTTTAGCTCTGAAAGATACTCCAGGTGTTCTCATTAATTAGTCATTGTAAGTCACTGTGTCACTATTGTGCTTAGAACAGCTGTTTTCCTGGTGCCCTTTTTTTCTGCAGGAGTGTTTTAAATTAAAAGTTGGTTTATACACTATTTAATGTTCAGAAACAATGTTTGTGACTGGTGAAAATGAAACAAAAACAGCCCCTCACAAATCAGTTTAGGAAGACAAATTCTACCATGGTGTAACTTTACTGAGTTTAACCTAAGTGGATGGTCCAGCTAAACACCACAAGCAGATCCTGGTTTTTTTTCCTGTTTTTATTTTTTATTTTTTTTTCCTGTGGCAAAATTTCCACTGTTATCAAGAATTGGCCATAGTCCCTATAGACTGTGCATGTTGTATTTCTACTCATATGACTTTATTTTATAATCGCAGACAATGAGGCAGACAGAAATTAAGTGAATTAGAGCTACCAATCCAGGCAATCAAAATGGAAAATTGATAATAGATACAGCTAGAAAACAATAGTATGCAAAGTATAAATATGAATTTGTGTATTTTGTTGTATACTGCCCCACAAATAGCCTTGCTAAATTTTTTTTGTAAAGCCTTGCTAAATGTTTTTGTTTGTGACCAGTGAGACAGCCTGTTGCAAAGGAAAGTTCAGCTGAAAGCAAGCAAGTCATTGTTAAAGAAAGAGAACTTGTGTGGGATCTAACAACTATAAGTTACATTTATTTTGTAGTTCATTACGGTGAGGCTCTAGAAGAAAAGGTATTATTGTCAAACCTTCTCATCCTTCATTTCAAAAGAAGTCCTTGTTCTTCTCAGATCAGTTGGATCCCAAAAGGAGAAGGGGGAAGAAATACTTGTGTGTTCATCTTGGTGGTATTATGCCTCTCTCCTCTAGAAAGCTAGTGCTATTCTCCCTAGCTCTGATAGTGCACCTCTCCAAGCATCTTAGTATTAATTTGCAATGGCTTCTAATCAGCAAACCTCCCTATTTCAAAGTAAACTCAGAAATGGTACGTCAGATGTGTGGTTGTGAAAACTGCACCTCCAAGTTGCTAAAGAAGGGACAGTATCTGCAGTTATATTGACTACAGATTTAAATGAAAGAGAGTTGATAAGTTTAATTTTAAGTCCCCAAAAAGCTTGGTATAAAAAAAAAAAAATAAAATAAAAATTGTTGTGACTATAGTGTAGCTGTAATAAAAAGTTTGCTGCACTTTCTTTGTAGCATCCAGTTTGTTTGGTCTTGGGGGAAGGATCAGAAGAGGTAAGCCAATTTTTGGCTTGAAAAAGCTAAAGAGGTGCAAGTTGGTGTTATCTTTTCACTACCTGTTGGATCCTAGCCAAAAGCAAGAACTCAAAAGAATTTATTTGTTTTTACCAAAGAAATGAAGAGGAAGCTTCCCTGTTAGGGGAAGGTGGGTGACAAGGAGGAAGGACTTATGGGTGAAATTACTGAAGAAATGATTGAAAGAGCTTCTTAACAATCTGGATCAGTAATAGAGTACATCAGGACTAGAAAAGGCAAAGAATAAAAGGCATTAGTCTGTGTAACATATTCAAAATATCTGTGGAAGTGGTCACTTTGTGAATCCAGTTATGTCAGGATGACAGGCTACAGTAAAGATATTGCAATTTCACAAGAGGACTATCGGTGTCTTGACCTGGCCTTTAGACTAAGGGGAATGACAAAAAAACTTGGGAAGACATCTTGAGAGTCCCTGGCAAATGGTAGGTCTGTGTGTCTTTGTGAAATAGCCTTAGATTAACCAAAATTATTGTGAAGGAAAAAGGGTTTATAGTAAAAAGACATTTGTAAGAGGAGGATGCTCTTCACTCGTCCGTAAAAAGATATTGTTCTGATCTGTAGTGACTAGCAAGCAGTATTTACTTTGTTTTCCTGTATGAGAATGTACATAAGGAGAAATACGTAAAGCTCTTTTGACAAGTGGGCAGGGCTTCTGTGAGTGAATTGTTTCTTCCTTACTTTTCAGAATTCTTGTTTCAACTTGAATAGTTTACCTCTGGAATTGGATACAATTTTCTTTAATAGAAGGACAGGTTATCTGTATCATTAGAAGAAGCATTAGAAGCATTCTTCTAAACTATTAATTCTTCTAAGGTAATAAATTTAGCAATATCCTGATTCTGAGTATATCATAGTTGTTTGTGGAGCAAAGCAAGTTAGTTGTGCTCTTTCTCTGATTTCAGAAGTACAATGCATGCATGAAATGTTGTCACTCATGATATGTCAAGATATAATAATGTGCAAAATGCACATAGAATTTACACTATAATGTGCTTTAATTTGATTTGACGTTAGATTTCTACTCCTCATCTTTTCATGATAGCTACTGAAAAGATGTAATTTTATTTTGAAGTCTTAAAATTTACCTTTGGCATACTCTGATAAATGGAAATTGAGGAGGGAAAAGTTATAGAGCAGAGTTGCGGACACATGCAAATTAAGTTTTGACTTTGATTATATTTTTTTTCACTTTCTATTTGAGATGTGCACTCATTCTATTTTCCTTTTTGGTGAATATTTATCCTGATGGCTATCGCTAAATAATTGCTTGGTGTCTAAAGCTTTTTCATCTGACAGGCAATTCAAAACCTTGATCAAGGTCAATTGTTAAGGTGTCGAAATCTGAAAATTTAATCATCACCAACAGTAAAATGATACTCAGAATTATACCTTTAAGAAAAGCCACTATTTACCAAGGAAAGAGTTTTTTTTTTTTTTATATCCAGTGATCATAGTAATTTCTAAAGTGTAGCATCTTAGAATTTGCTTTGGCTTATTCACTTGAGGAAATGGCTGTCTATTCATTCACTCAGGAAATTCTGGACAGCTAGTCAGAAAAACAGACAAAATCCAGTCTGATCAAGAGTAACACAGGTTTTGTCTATAACTTAAAGAAACTTGGTGCCCTAACCATGTTTTGATCTGCCTCATATACTTTCAATGCACTGCAAGTCCCCCATCCAAAAATGGCCCACAGTTGAAAAATCAATTCTCAACCACTTTTTAGTAAGACCAGTGTGAAATTATGCTAGTTAAAACATCTTCCATGGGACTGGGCTCTCCTCGCAGATATAGTACCTGCTCACATGAGACCGTAATAGCATTTAGTGATGCTTTCCTGTACAACAAACACTTGCAGCTCATTTGTCTGACAATTCTCTGAACCCACTTCTGCAAAACATTTCTAATGGCATTTGCATGCACAAATTTGGAACAGGGTAATCCAATTTGCCATTATACTTAGCAATTAATTGAGACATATAGTTGACTTGGACAACAGAATGACACATAAGCTGCATCTGGTTGACAAGACCCTCTCTTTCTAGCTGGGGATTTGCACATCATTAGACAGTCACTCTGTTGCAACTGGAGCAATGCTGTCATCTTTTATGGTGTGGTACCTCACAAGAATGTTCGCTGCTGAAGGCACAAGAAAGTCAATATATCCTCATAGAAAACTGCTGTTTGTTTACTCAGGATCTCAAGAGCTGCTCAGGCCTCACTTGCTGCAGGTGTTGTCCCAGTGCAAATCCAGTGCTCCATCCTGTGGAAACCCAAGGATTAGACTCATATCTAGAGGCTGCGCATTATTTCAACAATAATAACAAGTTGGCTAGATCATGTAGTTCAGAGCAAGGATCCCCTGCACCACTCTGAAATAATCTCATGTGCTTTGAGTATATCTCAAGTTCTCTGAATGCTTTTATTTATTTTTAGTTTTGTTTGTTTGTTTTAAAGACATGCTTATTGATGGCTGTCAAAAGTTTAACTGGAGAATAGCATATATTTTGTTCCTGAGTGAGTATTGAGTCTTCACCAACAGTTCCTGCGCTTCCCAAAGCTTCCAAGCTTCCCAAAGCGGCTGTGAAGATACTTTTGATACCTTTTCATAACTCCAAAAAGGCAGGACAGTAGAGCAATAAGAAGGCTGCAGTTGATTAAGTACCCTGTTAACAAGCAAAACTGAAGACTGCGTGGAAAGGCACTGTACTGCTTTACAAACAGTACTGATGTATTTTTTTTCCTGGTGCCTAAGAATCTGCTTCTTGATAAAAACACAGGGACCTCATTCATTAGGAACTCTCCTGGGGCATCTTTACTCAGGTTATTTCCATCCTCATTTTGCTAGCATCTTTCAACCAGTGACATGATTACAACCTTATGTAAATATATCCAAAACAAATAGCTTAGATATTACGTATTGTTCTGGTAGTATACAGTGCAACACATTGTCATTTATGGTGTTAGATTTTGCTATCAAATAGCTCTATACTGTTACAACCGTTCCTCTAGTTGGTTTTCAGGATGGTAGATTAAAGCTTGTGTTATCTCCATCCAAGGAAGAACAGTCCCACCTAGGCTGCGTATATGCAGTAAAGCCAGTATGTTGAGTTCAGTAGTAGCACTTGGAGTGACTGTTACTGTAATGCTGCTACAGGAAATGAATGTGTAGAAGTTGGATTGCTCTAATGGCAAAGAATTAAAAAAAGAAAACAAAAAACTCAGCAAATCGCAGATCTCACAAACATCAATCTTCGGAGTGAAAAGGAGTCTTATCATAATCACACATGATCACTTCCCACTTAAATGCAGGGCCTATTTTTTTTTTTTTTTCCTGATGTTCTGAAGATCTCCAGGTGTGGAAGCGAATCTGGCTCTCTGGACAGTGTGATTCAGAGTTCTGTGAAGAATTTTTTTTCTTATAACTGAAATTTCCCTTGCTGCAGCTTCTGTCTGTTGACTCTTGTCCTGTTCTGCGCACCTCAGGAAGAGCATATGGTTAACTTTCATTATCGAAGAGTGTTTTTATCTCAAATATATCACATAAGATCATTTCTGCAGTATCCTACTAAATGTATATCAGTAGGGGTGGAGGAAGAAGGTCAGGGCAGTACAAGATTTTTTTCTTCAAAGTTCTGTTTCCTCTAAGGATTTCAAAGAACATACTATGGAAAAAAGGCACTATATGTGCCTCTGGAAATGTTACATCTCTTCTCAGAAGTATATTTGCAAATGTGGGCGTTGAAAACTTGTAAATACTGAATTATTTGTCTTGTCTGAAATCACAAAAGAAATTAATCTAACCACTTCAGTTTTCATTTTAGGTGCCACCCTCTGTATCAAAGCAATTCAGGTCAGTGTGTCAAAAAAGTTTGTGCCTGTTTTATTCTTATTGTCCCATTATTGAAATGATGATACAAATACTTTTGGCTTGGAACCTAAAAACACATCAACAGCTATGAGACCTTTTCTTCTAGGAAAAAAAAAAAGTGTTTCATTTTCTTTTGGGTTATTTGTTTTTTCCCTTTGGTGGGCATTCATACATTTTTACTAGATCTCTTCTTGCCACCTTAAATTAAATTCATAAAAATGTCAGAATGCAAGTGGTCAAAATTCTTTTCTCATCAGTGCTGTGGTTCTAGAGGGAATTTTTTTTCTCCAGATGATGCTATTTGAACTTGACTACTGACAATAAATTTACTGCTTGTAGAGCTCCAAATATGTGATGTCTTTTCCTTCACTTTCCTGACTTGATGCTTGTAACTTTTTCCCTTTCTGGGAAAATATTGCCACACACAAAGCACTCTTCTCTATTTAGAAGAAGTTCCATGGTCCTTCCCATGAGAGGGTCATGGAAGGTAAGGCCATGAAATGAAAAGTTTAATCATGTCCATAGCAAATAGGAGCAGGGATCATGTTAGAGAAAAATAGTCCATTTCCCTTCTTTGGTCTTTGATTTGTACTGTATTTTAGCAACTAAAATTTGTTGTCATGGCCCTGTAAGTTGTTCTGGTATAAAAATAGCAGCCATATAATCCTCAGCCTCCCAGTGTAAGTTAAAACGTAGAGGTATTGATTTGGAAAAGATTGGTTTAGCATGCACTATTTTGTGTTTTACAAGAATTATTGCATTCTGAAAGCAAGATTATAACAGTGTTTCCAACACTCCTGATTTTTATTACAAGTCTCACGACATTTGGTGTTTTTCCTTAGAATGCCAGCTCCTAGACACATCTCATTACCTGTGATTCTCAGTTTTCATAGAAAAGGAATGATTTTAGCTCTTGCAGTTCCTGGGAAAAACTTGCAAATCTTAGCCCCAAACCCTTTAAAAAAAAAAAAAAAAAAAAAAAAAAAAAGCAAAAAGTAAAGACCAAAGAACTTGTAAAATTCCAGTTTGTAAATTAATCTTACAGTCTTTGGTTCTGATTCAGAACTTCTGGGTGTTTGAGGCTGGAAGTAGATTTCCTATTAAATTAATGGATTACTTTTCTTTTAAATTCATTTCAGATTTATTTACTGTTTTTTTTGGTTTTTTTTTTCCCAATCTTTCTTTGCTACTCCAGATTGAAGTCTGAGAAGATTGACTTGAAAGGCTTTGAGATGCCTCAAAAATAGCGTTCATAGGTGAGTGAGGTGAACAAGGCATTTGCATGCCCAGTAGAGATCTGACTGGAAATATTTCTGTATCCATAATGATAACATTTGTAAACGTTACCAGAACATTTCACAATATAATTTTGAACTAAATCTGTGTTTGCAGCACTTAGAGGACTTCACAATTTTCCTATTTTAAAATATATCATGGAAGAGAAGTCTTTTAATTTTGGCATGTGCTCAGAAATGCATGGAAATGTTAGAAGAATGTGCAGGGAGGGCGAATGAGTATAGTAGATCTACCTGCAAGATACTTTAATTCATTTTCTATAGAAAGTAGTTGGGATCATTTGTGCTTATTAGAGGGTTTATGAAAACAAAATGAAAACATCATAAATATGATGCTCTGTTCCTGGAGGACTCATTTTTCTGTCCTTCAAGAAGAGAACAAAAGTAGTTCCACGTGCCCAAGGTGGTTTGTCATGAGGCATGGACTGCATCCAGCAGGAAAAAGTGCATAGAATACAAATGATGGCGTGTACACAGGAGTATATTTGTATTCAAATACAAAAATACTTTGGAAATAACTGATTGGGAAATTCATAAATTATAACAGCTTGTTACTAATTTTACATTTACTCATCCATCTATGTTTATATTTTACAATCAGTTATTTAAATCAGCTGATGCTGCTGCCATGTTCTGCTTATACTGAAGTATCTGAACAGACAAAGTTTTTACAGTACTGTGGTAAATTCCAGTCATGCAGTTCTGTGGGGATCTTTTGTCTGTTTTCCTTGTGTGTGAGTGTGTGTGTGTGATTTGCTTGAAGTAATAAGAAAATAAAGCAGGTGAAGTGAAGAAAAATTGAGGTAAAACAATTTCTTGCTGCAAAATGAGAAATTCAGATATCTGAATACAATTTTCTCCAAATAAAATACATTTTTTTCTTTCCTGAGGGGTTTTTTCTACTGGTACAATTGTAGCTTGTTGTTAAAATTGGAGTTGTATCATAGGCAATGCCAAACCAAACAGAGCTGGCTGCAGCATTTTAATGACTTTCTCTGGCCCACATGAAGCCTATCTACTGTATTTATTACAACAACTCCTCAGAGCTAGTCAGAGGCATTGTGTTCACTGTGAAACTTATGTTTTGCAAACACCAATTAAGAAGCAGCCTTTCTCACTTTGCTACTTCTATACCTCCTCCCCCCTGGGTTCTACATCTTAAATAAAGTGGTGAAGGGAAAATCCATATGGTAAAAGTTTCTCCTATATGCATGCATATATACATGACTATGCATGTATATGTAGATGTATAAATTTCAGAGAAGCTATGCTACATTTCTACATCTCCACTTTCTCCTGTATAGAAAGTGTTGTGAGATGTGGAGGAAATTCCCTGCACCATTGACCTCTGGTGCTGCCACAGCTCTCCATAAACTGGTCTGGCCAAACTTTCACAGACCAAAACTTTGTAATATTTTCTGTTTGTGATCAAAAAAAGCTCTTCCTATGAGGGGATCTGACCATGGAGCTTTGTGTTCTCCCACCTCTCCCTCACTCCCTCTGTGCTCTGTGCAGAGCATCACTTGCAGTCACCACTCATGGGAAACTGTGTTGCACAAATTCCTACACAGCCACTGATACCGAAGTGCAAGAAAATCCCATGGCTTCTCTACTTCTTTGCCTTCAGTTTCCCCTTACTAACTTTATTTTGCACTCTTAATATATTAACATACTTTATTTTGCTCTATTAAATTAAAATATTTGACTAAATATCCAAGCAGTTAATCCCATTACGTTTTTATTGGATTTGAAACGGGTTTGTCAAGAAAACTGCATTCCTGCAATTTATGAATGCACTGAAGAATGCTTAGGAGACAACTGTGTCTGCATTCGGAACAGGAAATGTTAAATGGAAATTGAGAGAGAATTTGTAAGATTTATTTTCCGCTACTGCAAGTCTTGATCTGAAAAATAGATTATTTCTTTTTCTGCTTGTGTCCAAGAGACAGTGCTATAATTTTTTAATAAAGATCGTATAGCCTTGGAAAGCCATTTAACAAGCTTCCTTGGGATATTACAGTACAAGCAAGGTTTGTCTGTTTAAAAAAAAAAAAAAAAAAATCTGAAATGTGGAAAATAAATTTTGGACAAGCTATGGATACCTTGTGTTTTTTTTTTGTTTTTTTTTTTTAATGAAGCTACAAAATAGATGTTGTCCCCGAATACCCTGATGTACAATGATTAAATTCAGTTTTGCATGGAGACTGGGCATTAATCTTCTGCATCATAGCTTAATGATTTATTTTGCTTGGAAAGTAATTGTGGTCCTGAACTTGTCCTTAAGTCCAAATGGTTTCCTTGGTAGCTGGATCAGGCCTATAGATTGTGTGATAAAAGCCAAAATCTGTTTTGAATAGACTGGGCTGAGTCCAGGGCATGATAGGACATGGTTGTGTAGGAGTGGACATGAAACATAGTTTTATTTTCAGAGCATCTGGAACATGCCCTGAGGTAGGCTTCAGCCCCACGTCTGCTGTGGGAGGGCTGCAAGATGAGGCAACAAGGAGCCAGGCTGCTCCCAGGCCAAACATTTTCATATCCATTTGTTTGGGCAGGAATCCCTCACAGGATAGCTGCTGGGGAGGGCAAGTAGAAGGAGAGGATGTGGCTGGGTGGAAACCCAAGAGTTTCCAAAGATGGCTATGGGGCACGTAGCAGCAGGGCCACGCATGCCCCATGTGGGAGCCAGGCACCATTCTGAGAAGTTTCAGAGGGGTACAACCTCTGAGGTCTCCCAGTCCTACCAGGGCTCCAACTGGGTATAATGCACTGGTTTACCATCAGTCACACACTTCTTCCTTCCTTGTCCTGTAGACTGGATAATGTCACTGTGCCAGGGCATTAACCTTGCGGTTTCTGCATCTAAAATTATTTTGTTTTGAGTTTTCTTCTAATATTACAGCTTTGCTTCTGGTTTATAAATGCTCCATTTAAGGAACTATTTAGCAGTAACAACATTCCTGAGCTCAATCCAAGGATTGAGCTAATTATGGCTTCCCTTCAAAAATCCATCTTTAACTCCCTTCTACCTCCACCCCTCTCTGCTGTGGTCAGAGATACTGAAGATAATAAAGAGCTAAAACTCCTACCTAAATAAACAGAGGAATTAATTGGATGCACTGTTTCTCCCAGATTAGCAAATACCCGTCTTGCAATCCTTATTTATGTGAGTTATCCTGCTAAGTGGAAATGCTTGTGTAAGTAATACCTCGAGTCTTGAGAATTACTCTGAAAAACCCAGAAAGTCCAGGAGGTTGGGATTTTTTTAGTATCTTCTGTAAATGGGAGAAGGAAGACTGGCAAGAAATATTTTAGCAATCCCTTAGCTAATTAAAGTGGCTGGTGATGAATATACAAAAGAAAGTTCCTTCTCCTGCAACCGCGTAACTGCTGCACTAATTCGTCAACTTTATATCCAAGAAAAAGCATGTCTTAAAGTATCCTTGGAAAAAAATAAGCCTCTTCTGTTTATAGGCAGTATAGTTCCACATTCTTGGTATATGGAACACCAAACGTCCTGGGATAGGCAGCATTCTGGCAGAAAGCCATGCATCTTATTATATGGTAGGAGAGACAAATTTCCTTCTGCACAGTATGTCTATAAATAAAGTGCTTCTTCCACAAGCGATTAAATGGAAGCATTTTTCCTACCAGCATGCAAATACAGTATTTGTTTCTTACTGCTAGTAATAGCCAATTTGCGATATTAGTTTAAGATCAGAATTATTTTAATGATGACTTTAAAATGCTTTCTCCTTGGTTTGCACAGGGATGTTAAAATAAATAAAATAAACAAAAAAAAATTCTTAAAGGGGCATTTCTTCACTTTTAAAGGATCTGAAATTAAGAAGGCCTCCTTGAACTTTGTAAGCTGTCCATGATTAAAGTGTTATGTATGTCTCAGAGGCAATTTAAAGTTAATTATTAAGGGTTGCCATTCTATTGAAACTGTGTTTGCAGACAACCTGTAATATCTTTGGGGCATTTGTGTAGTTTATTTACATACTACCTACCAAAATAATCTCGTATTTTTTTGTTGATGTCTCTAGGGAGACACTAGAAAAATAAATAGTAATACATGACTCTTCATCTAAAATCTGGATAGCAGACAGTATCGCTGATATGCTCTTACCTTTTATTCAGAATATATGGTTATACATTTCTGGGAGTGAGTAATGAGGTTGTTGAAGTAAAGCAGGGGAAAGGCTAGGGCACTTTCATCTGATGGTTTTGGTAGCCTAATTTTTGTAGCAATAAGTAAATCTTAGGTGTCTTTGTTTTTCAGCAAAGTATTGTAGTATTCTGAGTTACTATGCCTATCCTCACTCCTTTCATGGATGAGGATCCATCTTATTATATGTCCATCTTATTATTATCAGTCCATCTTATTATATGAAAAATTTTATTATATTACAAATAGAACAGCTTCAGGATGATTGGCAGAAAAACAAAGATTTTCTACTGTAACTGGTAAATCTGCAGCCATCATACAGAATAATTGTATGATACTTCTAAATTGTTAAATTGTTACCTGGACCTTAGTTTTGCAAAATAACAGAAACATGGAACTGTTGAGGTTGGAAAGGACCTTTGATAGACATCATCTGCATCCTTCCCATGTTTGAGTAGACATCTTGAGCAGGCTGCTCAAGGCTGGGTTGCCTGTACTCCTCACAGGAGTTCCTTTTTTTTTTTTTAAAAAAAAAAAAAATCAATTTCAAGTTTATTTTTCTCTTGTTGATTCTAGAACAAAATCCTTGTGGCTTTTCTACTTGTCTTCCTTTCTTCTCCTTTATGAAAGCTCTTCACACATAAATAGCATAACCCACAGTGAACTACCTCCAGAAGGAAATGTTTGTAGCAGTGGCATTCCATATGGCAAGAAGGGTGAAGAAGTTACAGTGCTTAATCAGTGCTGGAAATTAGATTATTCATGTTGCAGTTAGAGACATTATTGTAAAGAATTTTGTAAAAATGTTGATTATATAATTAAACAGTAGAAGGAGTTAATATTTTTTATCTCCTACTGTTTCCTGATGAAAAACAGTGGTTTTTAATGTCTTTTGATCTAGTGTGTGGCAGATAGTTTCTAGTAGCTTTGCCTGTCTCACACATTGAGTGACAGCCAGAAAGGTGTCACACACAGACCTAAAAGGGGCTATCTTTTTGTAAGACAAAGTATGTTCTTAAATAATAAATGATCCTGGCAAGTTGTTTATTACCAGCAGTTAATGATCTGTTTATTAGTTAAAGTCTGTGGCTGTTAACACTCCAACAAATCAGTTCACTCTGTTAAACATCAATTTTGAGTACATTATTGGTATTAACCATACAACGAACTAGAACTGTTGCAGACAGTTGATTTTATTGCTGTGGTAGAATTGTATAACAGGAGGCAAAGGTGTTTGATAGGATACCAGTGTTCCTGAAAAGAAAAATAGATTAGGTTACTATTGTTTGTACTGGTTAACAACTGGCTTTTATTCATAGTGAGTGTATATTCTGTTTTCCCAAATGTCTCTCAAGTAGGTACATTTTGAAGTCCTAAATTCTCTAATTTCCATGTTTTTAATGCTGTAAGGATTACTTTTGCTTGTGTACATTTACTTTGGAAAGAAAAAATATATGGTGGCCTTAAAAATTAGTTTCTAGGAGGGGTGTGGGAGGAATAGCTTGCTTTAAAAAATTGCTCAGAAACTAAATTTTGCTAAAACCACTTATTTGAGCAATTGGCGCCAGATCAACTGGTTTTCCAGACTAGTTGCAGCTACTGGGAGGAATAAGCAGAGACAGAGTTTGAAGACTGTGTTGGATCTGCGTTAAGCTATGCTTCACTTACATCATGTTAAATTCCCACAAGCATCTTCAACAAAATAAAGTTCCAATGGAAGATCTCAGATATTAAGTGATCTTGATGAGAATACTTGATCTTGAGTGGAATGGTGCTCTACACAGTTTTGGCTCTGCCTACTCCCAAACCATAAAATACACATATTCCAATTTTGCATCTGATCAGGAAACTAAGCTGTAAAAGTAAGTTCACTCCTAGGGCTCAAGTGGTGGTAATAAGTCTGGCAAGGCTGGATAAATAGGTGTGAGAATTACATTCCAACCCACAAATTCAAGAGTTCAAATCTGTTCTTTCAATTTTGGCCCACTTCTTGTAAAAGGTAGCTCTGATACTTTCAGCATTTAGAAATAATCCTTTGATACATTAGCAGAAAGTAATCCCCAAAAGCATTTCTTTAAATTGTATCAAGAATACATTTTTTCAGTTTGTCTGACAACTAAAATGCTCTTATGTTTTCTCGATACTGAATTAATTACATTGGTACAAGTCATTACATGGAAGCCAAATTCTTTTTGGCTTTTCTCAGTTCTAGAATGGCTTATTCTGGTTTAATTTGAATCATTCTTAAAACAGCCGAACTCAGCTAAAATAAACACAGTAAAAACATCCATCAGTAGTTCATAATGCTCAGCTAGTGCAAAGGCTATCTCAAAATAACATTTTAAATTAAATCACACTGACTTGATGTCGATATCCTGCAACTTGCCTGAGGTAGAGCAAATTACTTGAAAATTTGTTCTATCACCACAACTTTAACTGTAGTGTAAAAGGTCAGTACTGAACAAGAATTCAGTAACAAGAGTGACACTTTGGACCCTGCACAGCAGGTCGTCTAGCAGACTTTTCTGTAATGGTATTAAAGTGCTTAGCTCTTTTTATGCTCAACAGGGCAGTAAATAGGTTGGCAAACAAGGAATAGGAGGACCTGTGGTTTACACCCAGTGTCAACAACAAGATAATTTGCCTATGGCTAAGTACAGCTTTCCTAAGAGTTTTAATTCCCCTAGAGGCCCTGTGGTTTCCATCTATTCCTGCAATTAGCCCTTTATCACACAGGAAGGTATTTGCAATGTAATCTGAATTAAAACCTAACCCAACACCCGTTAAAACCCAAGGTGCTGAAGATTTGCTGGAATACTCTCGCTGTCGGTGTGGTGCCAGTGTGGGTAGTTCAGGGGCTCAAGCTTCCCCCGTGCACAGCTGAGTTCTCCCATACCACAGCAGGTTTCTCTGCTCCGTCCAGAAAAGTCTCAGAGAATGAAGTGACAGCAAAGTGTGGGGGTGATCTTAGTTCTCACCCTTGCTAGACAGTGGCACAGACTTTCCAGCGGCCTCTGGGAGCACTGAATCATATTTTAATCTTGCAAAGCATGTGGAGTTTATAGACCAGTGATATGAAAATGATCTTAGCTGGAGTCAAATCGCTTGCTGTAGCCCTTGAGGATTATTGCCTGCAGCTGAAAGTTTCTCTGGTTGGCATTCTGAATTACTTAATTCACAGGGTGCACTGCAAACACAGCATGATTACACAAAGTCCACATCATCCAAGGAAGAAATCTGTGGCTGCTTGAGCTGATTGTTAGTGCTATAAACTCAAATGCACTGACATTTGCTTCTTGCCTGAAATGTAATGATCTTTTCTGTATGTGTATTTATGTGTTTATACATTATAGCCTTGTGTTGGAAGACATGAATGTTAAATGTGTTTTTCTTCCCTGACCTGAACAGCTTTTACTGACTCTTATTCTACCCTGTTTATACAGTGCTACATAGCAATGAGTGCTTTTAATAGAAAAACCTCAGAGCTGTTTCTGGTGGTACTTATTTTTTCTCTTCAATGTGATGCAATGCTTAGTGAAAGTAATTGACTTTCCTCATAGTTTTATTTTCCTTCAAGCTTCAAGAAGAGCAATTCTTCAGTTAAATCCCTCTAAGTGAACACTGCAAATGCCACATCAGAGAAAAGCATGTTTTTACCAGTCTGGCTTGAGAACATTTGAAATCAGACCTCAGTTTGAACCGAAGGGTGGAGAGCAGCAGGTGAGGTGACCAGGGATTTGGGGCAGGGGGAACTTATTGTGACTTGAGGAAATGCAAAAATTGTGACATTTTGCCATCATTTGTCATAGCATCTGACTGGCATCTTTAATATCACAGTCACTTCTAGAATTGTGTGGTTTGGTCACTGAAAGGAACAGACTATTATTTTTCTAACATTCCGTGAACTGTCAACACATAATTGTTCAGTATTCAGTAAACAGGCAGAAAATCCAACCACAGATTCAGAATTCCTGATGTTAAATTTGCAAATGCTGGAGTTCCCCTAGAATGAATGATTTTTGAATAAATTTATTGATGGAATTGCTGTGCACAGGCTAACTCCACGGTTATCTTGGTAGAGTGGATGCTTCAGTTTTCATCTCTCCATACGCCTCAAAATGCACAATACAGCAAAGTGTATTTTGCAGTGCAGAGGATTTTAAGACACAATTCAAAGGCTGTCTGAGCAAATGCCTTGCTGAACCGACATTTACACTAGCCATAGTCAGTTTTGAAGTCAGTGTAAGCCATGCACAAGAAAGTAAATTTATATTAGCAAAGCTCTTTCAAGAGCCTGAAGTTCATACTGAAATAGTCCTTGTACTAAGAATCCAGTTGTTGGAGCCAGAGTACAGGGTGGGGGATATTTGTAGAAAATATTTATAATTATGTTCTGGTTTCCCTAAATTCTGCTAATGTTTCAACATGAGTCAGTCTTCTTTTGTTGAATTAGGGCAGGCTGAGGTTAGGAGAACCTAAAATTAGTGGGTTTTAAACTGATTGCTAGACTATGGCATTAGTCATCTGGTGATCAATGACTTCAAAAGTCATTGTAAAGAAAATACTTTACAATCAAAAGAAACCAGAAGAGTGTGCTACCCATTTTGGATGAACTGAGCACATCCATAATAGGGGAACTTTTTGGGTTGCAAAGATTCTGAAAGTTCCTTCAGCTGTTTTACAGTTTGTCTAATGTGCATTACAGAATGTTGGCACTCTGGACCTTAACATCACATCCATCATTGGTTTTTCAATGACTTATCACAGACAGCACTTCAGATAGATGCATGAAACAGCAATGAATACAGACAAACCTTGCTGCCACCAACTACTGTTTCAATCTGTCTTCATGCCCTGTTCCAAACAGCAGATTTTGTTGCAAACATCAAGTTTAACAGCCTAGAGCAACAAAACTGAAGCTCAGGCAATGACATGTGGCACTGTGCTAAAAGGGTTCTGAAAAGACCCGGGAAGATAGCCTCAATAAGCTTGAAGTGCTTTTCTTTATCCTTAGGTGATTTCTGAAGGTGAAGTACTCCGATGTAAAAGCCCATACAGCCTTAAGGTAAGGTTACTCCTTGTCTGTTAAACTTGGATTTCTTAAAGAGCATGCAGTAGGATTCTGATATAGGTCTGCAGCTTACTGTTTTCTTAATGCCCATTGTGCAATGCTTCTGGTACACATGGTATGTGATAGCTGAAAGGTGCAGAGTACTTGTGGCATGAAAAAAGTTTTCCAAGTGCAGATTTAGTGTAGACCAAGACAGACTATAAATTCGCATTTGATGTGCACAAACTTTCATTAATCAGTCTGTCCTGAAGTATCTTGAGCACTCTGGATTTTCACAGTGTGGTATACCTAGTGTGTATTTACTGCCCTGAGGTTAATGCACAACAAAGAAGTGGCCTAGGAAATGTTGATGTCTATCTGTTGAAGTTTTGAGCATATTTAATCTCCAAATCTGTTGCTGATGTATGCTGATATATACTGCAAGAGGCAGAGCGGGAAGGAGTCATTATTTCCTCTCAAAAAATAATTTATTAAGGGCAAAAGTCCTCACTCTCAAAAATGTATGTAACACCACGTCAGCACATAAAAAAGAAGATGTAATTGGTAAAACTTCTGAAACATGAGCTATCCCTGTCTTCTGGCTGCTGCATGTTCTCAGCTAAGTTCCTGATCCAGAGCTATATCTAGCTACACACCGCAACAGCCTTCTGAAACAGGCATTGGGCCCAATCCATGGTCTTGCATATCTTTTCAGTAACTTTGGAACAAATCCTCCAAGAAAACTCAGAATTATCATAAAAGAACTGAACTTCCTTCAAAACCAAAAGATTGAAGACCAGACTGCATGGAAACAATATGTAGAAAAAATGTATTCAGAGGTCAAAGTGTCTGATTCTAAGGACAGCCAAAAATGTAGGGGGAAACATCCAAGGTCAGGCTGAATGGGGCTCTGAGCAACCTGATTGAGCTGTAGGTGTCCCTGTTCATTGCCGGGGAGTTGGACTAGGTGACCGTTAAGGGTCCCTTCCAACTCAAAAAATTCTATGACTCTATGAACAGATAAATACTGACATAACATTCTGGTTCACTGGAGTAGCTGACACTGTTGTTTCCCCTGAATACTTTATAATCACAAATTATAAAAATGCCTTGTCTCATTTGATCAGGTCCGAAGTATAAAGTTTTAACTATAAGTTCTCAAACTTGTAGGAACATTGATGGAATCTGAAACTTCAGTCCTGAACTGGTGAAAGTTGAGTAGCAAGGGAAAAGCCATCAATTAATCTAGACTTCAAAGATAATCCTATTTAATTTAAAAATTTTCCGTTAACTTTCAGAAAGGTATTAAAACTCTTGTGTGTACTAACAGTACAAATAGAAATAGCTTTATAAATATTAAGAAGAAACAAACCCAAGCTTTAGAATGTCGTATAAACATAGCTTCATACTTCTGTCCTTCAGTGATTTGGGTCTTGTGTTCCATTCCACAAATGACCTTTGTTGTAAACAGACTGTGTTTTTCCCCCTAAATGCATGAATTAGAATTCATCTGGGGATACAGTTGACTGAGAATGCTATGATTTAATCTAGAGACCTATGTTAAGGTCGAGAGCATTAGTAGGTAAGTATAATCATTCTTCTACCTCAGCTGTTTAACTGGATGGCCCTGTTTTATCTGTGTGGTGTAACCAGTGGTCACTGCAACCAATTATGGTGATATTGTTTATTTCATTATTTCAAAATAACATCTAACCAAGGCAGCAATTTTGTAATTCCTTCTGGCATATTTGTCTTGCTTCCATTAAAACTATTACCTTTCATTTTATATTTCTCTACTGTAATTATCCTTTTTTTTTAACTTTTGACCTTTGCAAGAATTCATTTTTAATATAATTTCTTCTTTTTTAAAAATTGTAAATCTTCCTCATCAGTATCTGGCACACCTCACTCACTCCAGAAATAAAGCAGTCAAGGCTTCTATTAAGTTTCAGTTACATGGTGTTTGGCAATGATAATGTAACTTTTAGCTGGAAGATCCCTCTCTCTCTCTTTCAGTTCTCATTCAAAATCGGTGGCACTTAGCAAACAGGCTTCCCTCGGTGTAGAATTGGGTGGTAATTCCAGTCCCACTGGAGTAAAGCAACTAGATTATGCTGGAGTGATACATATAAACTCTAAAAATCCCCAAAATAACCTGTATGTTTCATGAATATGTTAAAGAAAACAATGCAATAGCTGCCTTTTCTGTGGCTCCCTTATTTATTTTTAATGCTGATTTTGTTTCTCTAACTCCCTAGAAAATCCTTTTGAGGCTCTTTGCATTACAAATAAATGGCTACTTTGGGTGTAATCTCCCAGGGCCTTTCTGGAGAGGGGAGAGGTTCTGGTGGCATTAACTATGTCTGGTGGCATTAAGAAGAGCTTTAGCCAAGGAAATAATACTTGTGTAGAATGATAATCGCTGACCACACACAATTTCTGTTGACTTGATTTGTAGTTGTGTGTGCTCAGGATCTCTTGTGGTTTAAAATCCAGTGTGCTACATGATGATCCAAGAACTTAGTTCAATCACTGGAAAAAGGCAGTTCACCAACAAAGGTCTTAGTTTGGTTTATGTTTGTCACTCAAAAAAGCATTATTTTGGCTTACTCTGTGTGTGTGTGTGTGGTTATCATTATTATTCTTTTTAAATTGCTGTATTTATACTAGTAAAAACCTAGCATAGGAAGAGATCCAAATAGATACTGTGTTTAACACAATGTAGGCAATGTATGTAGGGATTAGATGCACATACCTATACACAGCTATATGTAACAGTATGTACAGGGAATTAGAATTATTCTTACAAAGACAAACCAAAGTACTGAAATGTTAGAGTGAAGTCACCTTCTCTTGGAAGCTTGTGAGAACATTGTTATGGTATGGTTCAGTTTTCAGGGAAAAATTTGGTTGTTGTCTGTCCTACGATAGGGAGTCACTTCTAAATTGTGAGTCATTCAAGAGACTGCTACATCAGCCTCTGCATCACAACTTTTGGCATGATTGTTGTTCTTAATGTTGATGTCATCTCACTTTACTGATACTAAGCAGAACTGATCACAGCATCTTTGAGTTTATGACCAGACTGCATCTAGTGGAAGGCAAATGACCATGGAACAGGGAACCCTCTTGTTGGCTCCTGTGAGTGCAATCAAGGACCAGAAATTTTTTCTCACTGTCCACTCTGAAATATACTTTATTTTGAAAGAGTCTTCCTTGCAATGACCTGCACAGTTTAGATGTCTCGTAATTCCTGTTCTTTATCAGCAATGATACAAACCTTAGTTTGCTAAGCATGATATGTGTTGGAGTACATGAGAAACCTGCGCAAAAAAAAAGAAAGAAGGAAAGAAGGAAGGGAAGAAAGAAAGGAAGAAAGAAGGAAGGGAAGAAAGCAAGCAAGCAAGAAAGAAAGAAAGAAAGAAGGAAGGGAGGAAAGAAAGGAAGAAAGAAAGGAAGAAAGACCCTATCTTTCACTTTTGTTCACATTCATGAACTTATTTAAGAGATTATACTTTCTTCATTAGAAAACCTCACATCAGACTGAAACCATAACATATTAAGCTTCTAAAACATCCAAACCACCTACAACAGAATGTGTCTATGTTGACTCATTACATTTATGGAAAAAAAAAAAAAAATCATCACTGTACACTAACAAAAGGGGCAGTGTATCTTGAGAAGTGAGTGTATGACAAACTGACATATACAATAAATACGGATCTTACTACAGTAACAGATTGAAATTATATAGCTCATTTGAACCTTTTTCCAGCTTCAGCTTAGCCTCAGCTAAAGCACACAGGAAATAAACACATTGAGCTGTCTGGCACCAAGCAACTCTCCAGGTCCTGTTCTGTCTCGCACTGGGCTAGGCTTATCCATCCAATCAACATTAGGAGGTTTATTTATGTGAGACAGATATATTAGCAATAAATGGATTTATTCAGTAGCTTGCTGGATTTATATACATTCACAAAATCATTTCAGTTTAAGGAGACTTAAGACTGAGTGACCTACTATTTGTGCGCTCTGTGTGATGAAGCCCTTATGGTTCTACACTGCTCTTCACCAGAAAGGGAAAATAAATAAATAAACAAATAAAAGGGAGAGGGGAAGAACAACAACAACAACAAAAAAAAACAACCCAACCCGAATTGAAGTCAGTGAGATATTTACTGGAGTAATACCTGCAAAAGACTTGGGAACTGAAGAAATGTCAGTGGACGCACAGCTGGCTGAATGGCAAAACCATGGATTGTGGCATGCCGATATACTTTGTGTGCAACATTCCATACACACAAGTCCGTTTTAATTTTTACAAACCAAGAATAAGTGGAAGAACTCAGAGAAATACATTCAGGAGAGATGTCTGACTTTCCTTTCTCTTACCTAGACGTGCTTGCAAGTCAGGTCTGAACTGTATTGAAGTGTTTTCATTGATTCGTGTCTGTTTCTTAGAAAACAAGACAGAAAGTTCGCGCTAACGCTATGGATTGTCCATTTCAATCAGAGAGTGAGTGGCACATTCTCACCTCATTTGCAATTTTTAATTCCAATTGGACATTGCTTTTGAAACGTCCCTTCTCCTTTTCCCGTTCTGCTGCCACTTGAAAGTTGAAATGTAGCAAGAACGTAATGGTAGGTGCCAGCATGCTGAATTACAGGGTGACTGCTTTAGCTGATCCCAAAAAGCAAGTGTCTTTTTATACCGCATAAAAGCCTGAAATGTTTACATATCAAAAGGCTATAGGCCAATTTCTGTCAAAATTATACATGAAGCTAAGCAGTACAAGCAATTTATTTAAACACTAGTCATTGTAGAAAAATTCAAAACCATATGCTCTTTTAGCAGTTTTTCACAAATGCATTTGACCCATGACTTGGCAAGACATGCATGCTTCATAATTTACTCTAAATTTCAAATTCCCCTGACATTTAAATAAAAGATCTTCATTAATAGAGTTTATATGAATGAAAACTTTAGAAGCCGATATTGTTAGAGGGAAACTTTAAGGGGGGAAAGGGGAGACGCGTTTTGAAAACGCTACCTCGTTTTCAAAATGACTGACTTTCCTAATCAGTTCAAGATAAGTTTATTCTGGGAACAAATTACCGTAATTTCTCATTGTACCGTTGGTTTTTTGTTGTTGTTGTTGTTTTCCCCCTTTTCCCCCGAAGTAATTATGCAAAAGCTGGAGAGTGATGGCATTCGCACGGGAGGGATGTGCTGCAAAGCTCCGAGGAGCTCTCGGCGCTGGAGCAGACCCTTTGATCCGCCTCAGCTTCCCCCGCAGCCGGAGTCCGGTGGGCGAATAGCGGCCGAAGCCCCTCCGTAGCCTCCGCCGGGAGGCCCCGACCGCGGCGTTGCGGCCCCGCGGGGCGACCGCGGAAGCTGCGCGGTGCTGCTCTGCCGCGGAACCCCCGCGCCCCGCAGGCGGCGCGTTTTGCATCCCCAGAATTATTCCTTAATACCTCAAAATAAAAATACCGGCCGATTTCTCAACGAGCGCATTTCCATAGACTTGAGTACGGTGATTACTTTGTATGAAATCGTGTTTGGGTAATAATATTGAAAATCAGTGCAGTGTTTACTGTATTTCCCACCTAACAGCTTGTTCCGCCCGGTGCCGTACTCCTCTTTAGGTCTTTCTTTCAGCCCATGCTGTGACTCTCCCTCAGTAACAAACAATTGCTTAGCAACACTATGCAGCACAATTTGCTTGCGTTTCATTTGTTATTACAATTTCATCCCGACATTGTGTGAGCGCTGACTGTTCGGTTAATACAATTTTACGTCTGCAAAGTTAGCGAGGAGTGGGTGCGAGATGAGAAACTGCGGAGCAGCCTTTGCGAAGTGGATATCGACACCGAGTTCGAGCTGCAAGGCTTCGGAGATTAAAACAAAACCAAACGAGAAGTTCCCCGACGGGAGTGACAAGGACTTGGAGAAAATAAAACAATCATCATAATAAAAAATCATTTCTAAATTGGCAACGAAGGTGAGCGTTGCAGTCTCGGCGACATCTCCGCGCTGCCCTCCATTCCTCCCTCCCTCCGTCCTGCAGAGGCCCTCAGGGCACCTGCGGAGGCCCGAGGCTGTGCCCTCATGGCCCGGCCCGGCGTATCCCTGGGCTCGGGGCCACCCGGAGCCCCCGCACCGCTGAGAGCTGAGGAGGCAGCAGGGAGGTGCGGTCGCGTGGCTGCGGAGCCGCTGGGACGTGAGTGAGCATCGCGAGGGGGGGAATTAAGTAATACGCGGGGCAGGGCCGGAGCCAGGGAACGACTGACCCCCCAAAAACCCAATATCAAAGCACACACACACACATCAAAAAAATCCAAACAGAACAGCAAATCAAAAACCACCCCAGAACGTATACAAAGTAAGAAGAAGAAAAGGAAAAGAAGAAACAATAAAAGGAGAAAAAGAAAAAACTGACTACCCATCAAATTCTTTCCTTTTACATCAAATTTGTAAAATTCGCATGAAGGTCAGCTCTAAATACCAAAGGCGCAAGGAAATTGATAGGTAAATAAATGAAGGAAAAGAAACGATGGTAACTATTAGTCACATCGCTATGTATCAAAGTGAGAAAAGAGTCCTGGGGTCCTTTTTTCTTAACGTTCCTACGCGTCTTTTGATAGGCATAGGTCTTCGGTTTGGTTCAATATCAGACGCAGTAACAAAATCTGGAATTTCGAGGAAAGGAAGGACAAAGTGCGAGTGAGCGCTAACGAAGATGGTCTTTGTTGAGGAAAAATAATGTGTTCCTCGTAAACGGATATTAATAGCTTGTTTTCATTCCTTGCCTACAATTTCCTACCTTCTGTCATGGAGGGCTGATGGGGTAAATAGTCTAATCTGATTGAGTTCACCTCCTGTGGATTCCCAGTGACAGTCGTGACAGACGAAGTATTCTGCAAATCACAAGAGCAGCTACCAGGAGAGCCGAGTGTCTCAGCTGAGAATTTTACGGACTTTTAAACTGCTCCATTTCAAATTCTCGGAACATGAAATAGGCGAAGTTTCTCCGTATCGCCGCAGCTCTATACGTTTCGTTTTCGAAGTTAGAAAAGAAATTATTCTTGCTTAGAAAGTGAAAAGAAAAAAGCACCAGAACGCAGATGAGAAGCAAATCGGAGCACCTACCAGCTCGGCGATGTGAGATGGCAGCGGTCATTGACATTCCCACATTCTGGCTCGTTAAAAAACAGAAAGCGATACCTGTGTGGATGAGAACACACAACATAAAATAAAATTTAAATTTTACAGTGTCTGAATGTTTCCTCTCCAGGTAATGTAGGAACAGAGGGAGAAAAATAGTTCGCATACTCAGCAGAAGATATTGCACAGCGCACAGAATGCAAATGACAGCAGCGCACTCCTCAGTGCCCCACCGGTTCCCTGAGTAAAGTTCGCCTCGTGGTACAGAGACACTTCGAGGGGGAAAAGTTGCGTGGTTATACCGAAATTTTTTTTTTAACATGTTTCTCGATCAATTCGAAGTATAAATAATGAATCTGATCTTCAGACGGAGGAAATTGCACCCACTAATGCGAACTAACACTAGTAAAGTAGTGCATAATAGACAAGGCGAAGACCTGCTAACCGCTTCTGCACAATGGCATTAATGAGATTAACCCGGGCAATTAGCCGGCGCAGCAGAGATCAAACCTAAATCTGGGGCCTTTCAAAAAAGCCCACTAATGGAAAGGATTACGTTAATTTCATTAATTCTCAATCCACAGACCCAGGCTCCTTTCACTCCTTTGTGCAACCCCCCCATCCTTTCCCAACTGAAACGCGGGGGGTGGAGGGGGGGGTGGGGGAGTGGGTGAAAAATCAAATCTGGTTTTGTTTGTCATCTGCATATTACCAGGAACTAAATCCAGGATGACGTCGCCTGGGTATAAAAAAGGGAAGAGGTTCGGATGGATTATACTCCGTGCAGCCCTCCGGGCTGAGATCAGTAAACAGGCGCGAGTCGAGGGGGGAAAGTTCCAGGGGTGGATCCTGCGCACACACACACGCACACACGCATGCACATACACTCTGCCCGACTGCTGCCCTCGGAAAAGGCTTCGCTCTTTTCTCTCCGATCCCTTTCCAAAATTTCTCCCGAAAGTTTCGATTTCGCGTCTCTCACGCTTCCCCCCTCCCCTCCACCACCACCACTGCCGCCGCAGCCTCCGGCAGCACCTCCCTCCCCCGGCCGGTCCCCGGCCCGCGTTGGGGCATGCCTGCGAGCATGTTCAGCATCGACAACATCCTGGCGGCCAGACCTCGCTGCAAGGACTCGGTGCTGCTGCCCCCGAGCGCCGCGCCCGTCGTCTTCCCCAGCCTGCACGGGGACTCCCTCTACGGCGCTGCCTCCGACTACGGAGGATTTTACTCCCGGGCTGTGGCTCCCGGCTCGGCGCTGCCGGCGGTCGGCGGCTCCCGTTTGGGCTACAACAACTACTACTACGGGCAGCTGCATGTGCCCGCATCTCCCGTGGCCCCGTCGTGTTGCGGGGCCGTGCCGCCGCTGGGGGCCCAGCAGTGCTCCTGCGTTCCCCCAGCAGGTAAGGGAGCGCTCGGGGGGGACGGGGGAGAACGGGCTCGCTTCGTCGGGGAGCGGCGGTCTCACGCACGAAGCCTCCCGTCGTCTCGTCTGTCTGTTCGTAGGTTACGAGGGCGCTGGGTCGGTGCTGATGTCCCCTGTTCCCCATCAGATGTTGCCCTACATGAACGTAGGCACTTTGTCCCGGACGGAGCTGCAGTTACTCAACCAGCTGCACTGCCGGCGGAAAAGACGGCACCGGACTATCTTCACTGACGAGCAGCTCGAAGCGCTGGAAAACCTCTTCCAGGAAACGAAATACCCGGACGTGGGCACCAGGGAACAGCTAGCGAGGAGGGTGCATTTAAGAGAGGAAAAAGTGGAGGTATTCCGATCCCCTCTTTCCCTTCTCTTCCTTTCCACTTTAAACGCGGAGATGCCTGAATTCGGCTCCGCCGGCCGCGAAGAGAGAACAGGTTCGGGGCTGGGGAACGTCCCCGTTTCTGCGAGCGGGCAGAGAACGCGGAGGCGGCCGCACCGCGGAAGTTCCTGGCACAGCCCCGAACACGGGGGCGGCCGCGGGTCCGTGCGGTTCCAGGCGGGCAGGGCCCAGGGCTCGGGAGGGTCGGGGAAGGGCCTTTTCCTTTCTCTAACTTTGTTGCCTCGCTTAACAGGTTTGGTTCAAAAACCGCCGGGCGAAATGGAGGAGGCAAAAGCGGTCGTCTTCTGAGGAATCGGAAAATGCACAAAAATGGAATAAAGCATCTAAAACGTCTCCGGAGAAGAGGCAAGAAGACGGGAAAAGCGATTTGGACTCCGACAGCTGATGCCGCGCAGGGGGACGCTCCCCGTGGACTGTAGGATACGCTCCAGAGGATGCTACTATCTTGCACAAGCTCTGCCTTGTCGGAGGGGAAAACTATCTGTATATAATGTACAATACCCCGAGTCGTATTTCGTGTAAATAAAATGTGTTGCGGAGGTGTTGCACAGGCAGCCGGTGCCGGGTCCGTGCCGCGGGCGAGGGCTGCCGGGCCGCAGGTGGCCGCGAGCGGGATGGGCACGGCCGGAACCGAGCGGAGGGGGACGGGGCCGAACCTGGGCGAGGGGCAGCGGTGGAGCGGTTGCCTGCGCGTTCCCCGAGGTGAGGCGCGGAGGCCGCAGTCATAACGATCCGGTAATTTATTAGGGCCGCGGCAAAATGCCTTTTTATTATTATTATTATTATTATTATTATTATTATTATTATTATTTTCCGCCATGTCCTTTATTGCTCCCTCACCACCTTTGTACTCCCTGGTCGTAAACCTGGAATACTTGCAGGCAGCGCAAATCCAGCATCCCGTTTGTTCTTTTGCTGTGTTTCCTTGCGCTTTTCACTCTCTTTTCTGCTTTCTGGAGCTTTGTCCCGCTGAGTTTCCACAAGTTTGCCTTTGATAGAAAAGCTATCTCACTACATCCACATCTGAAAGCTCTCCTAATAAACTTCAGCCGCTATCAGCTGCGTTAAGCTTGAAGCGCAGCCCTGGTATGTTGCTCTCGGGGATGCTTGCTAAGAAGCTGCAAATTGATGTTTGGCCTCTAACAGCACCTTCGCTGTTAGGAAAGCAGCTCTCCTTTCGCTCTTCCTTCGGGGAGGCCCTCTTAGCAAAAGCATCTATTCTCCCTGTAAAATCCACATTCTTTTTTTCTTAGGCCTTTTTTCTCGTCTCTCCCAAAATCTCAAGGCAGAGCTACTTCTCTGAGATGGCAACTTCCTCATATTGTTTTGCTGAGAAGGGCCTTCCCTCTCCTCTGTGAGAGTTCTATAAACTGAATGCTAATGACTTGAAGGTATGAAGTCAATGAGGAAACCTCCATACTGTGTGTTTCAATCAGCAGTTAAGGTTAATTAATGTAATTTTTCTTAATTACCTTAAATGCCTGAGCTCACCTGTATACAGCAGCTTGTCTGGGTTAGACAAGACATATAGGAATGCTCCAAACATTGTTTCCAGTGATGCTAGAAGTAGTTTACAACTGTGTTTCTTGTCCTCATGCTTTTCCTCACATTCAGTATACATTCAGTTTTTATGGGCAGTGTAGCATAGTGCGTACCATAGGTGTCAGTGGGACAGGGAGGATCCTGGTAGCTGTCTGCTCAGGTGACATTTCCTAACATTATGTGTGCTTCTTCGTAGATGTGGTATTTCTCGCCAAGCAAACTCTCCCTGTACCAGGTAGAAGGAATAGCTGCTGTGGAAGAAATTAACTGAGGTTTTGTATGAGTTAGTCCTTTAGGGGGCTTATCGTTTCATAGCTACTGCTCTCTCAGAGAGAAGACTTGTAGCCTCCCTTTTTTTTTTTTTTTTTTTTTTTCCTACAGGGAAAGGAAGGTGAATAGCAAACTTCTTAGTTTCTTCTTCTTTGACACATACCATGGTTTGGCACTTCGGAACTACTGCATTTTGGAGATGCTGCCCTGCTGCTATAGATACGTATCTGGACTTCATTCACTGCAATCCAGCAGAAAATTAGCATTCAAATTATTGAAAATTATTTTTCAAAAGAATATTTTCTCTCTCTCCTTTTTTTTTTTTCTTTTTTTTTTTCCTTTTTTTTCCCCAAGTTGTATTCAAGAAGTCTCACTGAGTGGATATTTAATCCATCGTCTTCTTTGTATTTAGTCATTGTTACCTTTTTAAATCTGTTTTCAATTTGCCAAATAAAAAGGTAGGTCTAAGGATAATATTGTCAAGGGTGTTGCAAATATGGATATATTTTCCTTATTTCTCATGTATAATTAGCCTCACTGCTATACTGGGGATTTGGTAGAGTTTTGTTTGGATTTTATGTGTGTAAGTGTAGTGGAATGGTAATTTTGGAAGTCAGAATTGAGGATTTCAGCCTGTTCACTTCAATGTGAACGTTAAACTGAATGGTGCTATAAGAGATGGGTTTGGAATACATTTCTGATAACCAGCACCAGTTAACTTAATATTATAGTTCACATCTTCAGAGATTTTCAGACTTCTACAGTGGGAGCAAAGTGCTCAAGTACTGTGGAAGCTCCAGGTCACAGAACATGTCCTTATATACAACATTTGTTCTGTGAAATCATGTCATTTTTCATAAGAATCCAAAAACCGTGTTCCAAAACAAGCTTTCTATGCACAGGATTGTGATGAAATCACCAGTGATTGCTTCTTAAGTCATGTTGTGCCCTATCCTGAGTTAGTATCTGCATTTTCTCTAGTCTTGATCACCAGAGCTTGGTCCTGCAGTCAGTGGTATGTGTTCTTAATGTTATATGGAAATGAAGGTCTTTTAGAGATAAAAATGTTATGTTCAAAGTTATATTTTAGTATTTTATGTCTAATTGAAAAGCAGTTTTAATCTGGATCTAAAAATGGCATCTATACCATTAGTTGATAGAAGTATCTGTCTTACTGTTTTTCTCAGTAGTGTGTGGCAGAAACCCAGTGGCTTTGCTTTCCCTTTTGGATGCTATGAAATCAGGTCCTGTTGGGTCTGGAATAGACCAACAACTGAAAGGCAGTGAGAAGGCAGCACTGGAAGTATCAAGAATGTAGAAAAAGAAATGGTGGAAGGTGTGAAGAAGACAGTAGTAAAATCTCTCTTTTAATTGCTGTGTTTCATTGACATTATCAGATGGATTATTATTATTATTATTATTATTTTAATTTCTAGATTAGGAGAATTCCTATGTGCCAAAATGCAAATCCTACAAAAACAGTTTCATTATTTTCTCTGTTAGTGCATTAAGGGAAAGGCAACGTGAGGGATTTGAATACCCACTATGTTCTAACAGGTTCAGCTTCAACAAAAGCACTTTGAAAGGTTTCATTGTGGTGCTGTATGTTAATTCTTGTAGAAGGAGACCAAAACAGGTTTTTTTTTTTTTTTTTGTTTGTTTTTGTCTCTATCTCCCCCATAATTTACAGCCAGAAAAACTCATTTGGTGCTGCTGGTTTTTTTGTTTTTTTATTTTTTTGTTTTTTAATATATATATATACACGTGCTCTATGATTTGTGATATTGACATACTACCAAGGTTTTAGAACTTTGGTTCAGTTTCTTGCTGTAATTGGTTTGTGTGCTGTTCTATGAAATGTTGGACTTTCCTTCCTAAACTTGTTTGTAGAATTAATAATATTCCTTTCAGATCTCACAGGAGAGATAGGGTGGAGGGTGGACTGGAAGAAGAAACATAAGCTACTTACAGATGCTCACTGTTGTAGTGAAGAATTATTCCAGATAATGTTATGCATTATAGGAGTAACAACTGAATAACTATACAATAGGACCATACATCACACACATCTTCATGACAGTAAGTGGCTTAGGATTATGAAATTCTTTTGTGTGGGACATTTGAAGCTAGGAAGAGCAGACTTGTAAAGGTGGAGCACAGATGCATTCTGCCACGCAGTCAACTTGAGCAGTCTGATACATATCTCCCTTTGTGCCATCTGTATCTAGATGACCCTAACTCATGTTTTTATTTAATATCCTGTTTACTGTATTTATTCCTGTCATCTTGTAGTAAGTAATACTGGAGAGCAGAGTCAGATTATTTTGGCTGACAAAGTGATTTATTATCAGTTGAAAATCTATACTTTTTTTCCCCCTCAGTTTTACAAATACTTTGGTGAGCTGGTTTTGAGCTTTACCATAATGGGACTCTGGGAATATAAACCACGCAAACTCCTTCTTACATGGCTCGTGAAGCAAACAGTTGGATTAGTAGAAGTTATAAAAAAAAAAAAAAAAAAAAAAAAAAAAAAAAAAAAAAAAGGCAATGTTGAGTTCATATTTTTTTGTGCTCCATCTGCATTTATTGGTTCTCTGGGGTTATACACTGTGGAGCATAAAGGAACAAAAACCCAAAGAGTTCTTGTTTTGTGTTCTACTCCCTTAGGGTTTCATTCCACTTATACTTTATGTTTTCCTACTTCAGAGACCTGGTGAGTCTTGACTAAATCTAGACAGAGCAGTTCAGTTGAATTGTTTCTCTGGGGTTACGGTTACCCTGATTTGATACACAGAGTCTGTTATACAAAGGTAATAACTGTAGCTGCAATATTTTACCTTGTAAGCAATTAATACAAAGTTAAAGGGCCAATTGCTTAAACTCTGATAGCTTCAAATGTAGAGCCCTGTGTCGCTACAGTACTCTGCTTTGTGCTGAAAATCTCCAGAGGGAGAGAGAATTGAAAGGTAAAATAAAGTAATAATTAAAAAAAGAAGAAAAAGAAAATGTTAAACCACAGCCAACCAACCAACCATCTTTTTTTCTTTTTTTTTTTTTGGGTGGGTTGAGGGGGGGGGGCTGTGGGGGAGAGGTAGGGAGGGGTGGAGATAGAATCAGTGTTTGCAGAGAAGCACAGACTATATCCCTCAAGGATATAAAGCAAATCTGAGCTATAATGGTAAGGAATATGGCACAACTGAATGCAACATGGACCTACAGCACGAGAAAGGCCAGGAGACCTTGTATAGCTTAAAAGTGCCTGTGTAACAGAATGCTGAAAGTCACCCTTGTCTTCTACATGATGTCTGAATACTGGTATTTGCATTTCATTTCCACTCCTTGTTGAGCATGCTTTCTAATTTGGGAGATTTGCAGCTTTGCCTAATTAGTATACCTCAAAACATACTTAATGTATGTGCCAACCTGGAAATTCTAATTGCCTCTTCCCATTACATCCATGTGAAGGAACATTCCCTTTAATTCTGAACTGAGCAGTGAATCTCCACTAGATTCTACATGTGTTTATTTATACAGGCACAGTGGCTACAATAAATCTTCATGGTTTTCAGTCTTTGAGGGGATTTAGTCAGCGGTTGCTATCCAGTGACTGCAGAGTGCTCTGTTAACACCGTGTGTTGTGTTTTGACCTCGACTGCAGCTTGGCAAGAGTATATATGGATTCCCCTCTCCTCACTCTCCTCACTAGACCATCTTCTTGAGCACAGCATCAAGCAGCAGGGCTTTGGCTGCTCTTTCTGTGCAATGCAGGTGGACTTGTGGACATGGCAGACTTAATACATTGTTTTCTACAGGAAAAAATAAATATCAAGAGAATTCCGAGCCAGATTATGACCATGTAATATCACAATGGCCATGTGTTATCACAAACCATTGATCCTGCAACAGCAAATTATGGTGCTGGAATGAGTTGCTAAGAATCAGGATGGGAGTTTTGGAAACTGGAATTGTGAACGTTGACTGTAAATAGAACTATTTATTTGAGCTGTGACTTTTCAGAGTGATCCCAAGGTTGGGCGCTACTTTATTAGCATTACTCTGTTTTACTGTTGGAGAAGCTTACGTACCTCTTCCTCAAAAAGTTACATGGGAAGCTTTTTTGGCACAGTGTGGGGAAGAGGAAGTGATGTCATGTTTCTGGTGATGAATTTTAATGCTGTCACCATGATTCCCTTTTACTCTGGTGAAATTTTGCTTTTCTGGCAGAAATAAAGCATTCATAGTCATGCTTTATGTAATTATGTATATAATTTCTGTTGGTTCATGAATAAATTACTCAATTTTTGCCATGTGAGTGAACTCAAACTAAAAGCTGAATTAATGGAAGATAAGTGAAGGAAAGGGCAGTGTGGTTTTGTGGTATGAAATACAGTGTTTTTAAAAGTTACAAAATGGGTTCCCTGGCCTGCTTCACTTGCACACCAAAAACTCACTGAGAATCTTGCCTGTGTGAGAAATGCGGTACCAGCAGTGTGTAATGTTCTGTTAAGAACAGAAAATGGAAAAGAGTTCTCTTAATGCCAGATTTTACCACATAGTGTGTAATTATAGTCAAGTTATAACCCCCTAAAAAGCTATAAGGCACCAGGATAATGAAACACGTAACCAAAATTTACTGTTTGCATGTACATTGCAAGCTTATTCTTGAATGTTTAGCCTTCAACTTCTTAAATTTGTAGTTTCCACAGAGGGGTTGTAAGTGCTAGAATTTTGATTAACTGTCTCAAACTACCGCTGTTGTTATCATGATAAATCCCCCCAACCTAAGAGTTTTAAGGAGGCTGATGCTTTCTGTGGAAACTGTCATGGTTTAGAAGGACATGAATCTTTTTTTGGAGCTTCCTGTCATTTAAAGTCTCGTATCTTATTAGTTTAACTTCTTTTTTTTTTTTTTTTTTTTTTCTTTTTTTTTTTCTTTCTCTCTCTCTATTTATTGTGCAAGTTTTTAGACCATACCTTCATTTTCTTTTGGTTGACATTAATGCTAAGGAAACGGCTCTTCACAGGAAACTTATTCACTGTTCTCCATCAGCCCAGTTGAAAGGACAACATGGACCCAGCCCAAAGATCTACGATCAATATCAGGTTCTTAGACTTTGTGGTAGGGTAACCTTGATCTGCACAAAGGCAAGGTAAAGTGCATTGACACCCATTGTATTTGCCTTCAGAGGAACATCTGATTTACCAGATGTTGAAGAAATAATCCAGAACAGTGTTCCTGAGTTGGAAAGCAGCTGTATTTTTCACTGCTCACATATTCAGCTGCTTCAGATATCCAGGCATCTAAATTATTCTGACATTAGAGAAAAAAAACAAAAAACAAAAAACAAAAAAACAACAATCATTGAAACAGGGTCTTATTATGGCCATATTGCTTATGATGTTTTAATGCTATGGCTGACTGATCACTGTGAATACCATTCATTTGCCAAACACATTGCATTTAAGAGGCAGGTAGATTTCATGTTGAGTGCTAAGAGCTAAGACATTAGGTGCATTAGAATAATTCTTTCTCATATCTCCCCCTTTGAAGTCTCTTTCTTAGGAGTACAATCAGTTTCCATTGCAGTTTCACAGCCTTTTATGTTGTGTTCTGAAAATTTTGGTCTTGTCTGGATGGACATCAAGTGAATATGGAACTAAAACAGAATAAGGAAGAGTTTCTATATTAAATCCAATGTTAAAAATAAAATTTTTAAAAAGCCTATTAATTTGCTTCTTCACAATTTCCACGTTTTTTTTCTGTTCTTTTTTGTTACAAGTCTAAGCTTGGTTAAATACTGCTGGACACGTAAATAATGACTAGATGCAAGTTTAGAACTAGTCCACTGATCCCAATCAGCACAAGTAGAAACAGCTGTCCTAGAAAAGTGTCTGAGGACATTTCTGGACAAAGAAGGACTTGATGTGACCTGGAAGAAGTACTCTTGCTGGGTGCATTGCCAAATGCCTCTTGGCTCTGGATGAAGAAAGAACAGGTAAGAGCTGCTTCTCTGCATTTCCAAGTCATCACTAGATCTAAAGTCACTGTGGCTATGAGCAGGCATGACTCTTGTTATAAGGATTTGGATTGCAGATAAAACCGATACAGTCACTGTGGATTTTGGCTGAAGATTAAAACCATTTAAAGTTTGTTTGAAAGTACATTTGTACAACTGATGTTTTGGGAATTTTTAAACAATATGAGATGCATTTCATGTTTATTTTTAGAAAAAAAAAATGAAATGCAGTTTTGTTTGTATACCATCATGTGTTTTTGTTTTGTTTTATTCATTTTTTATTTTCCTCTACTGAAAGTCCTTCCACTGTTGCTGCAGCATATGTTGTGAAGACTGGAATTTATGCTTGTAAATAACTGAAACATTCTGACCCCTTTTAGAAACTCCAGGGCTTTCTGATATCTCATGATTATGCACCTGTGATGTTCAAATGATAGGGTTCCATTCAGACAAGTCATTTGTCAGGCAGCTCAGAAAACCTGAAGAGAGTGGCATGTTGCTTACTATAAAATGGAAAACAAAATCTGCCTTTGTTATTAAAGAGCCAAAAAGCAAAGAAACAAAAAATCGAAGATCTTACTGAAGCTAATTATACATGACTATTTTAGATTGTACTTGCAAGGCCTAGAGTCGTTCTTTACTTATTTCAGCAAGTTTGAACTCATACCTAGTACATATAAAATAAGACACAGCAGTGTCTTATAAAATAAGAAACAACAATGAAGTGTTCAGGAAGCTTTTTAGGACAAGAAGGGCAGTATTTCAGGGCAAAACCGTCCTGAGAACTTTTAGGCAGAGATTTTTCAAGGAAAAAAAAAAAAAAAAAGACAGTATTTATAGCGCAAACTGAGAGTCTGTAGTACAGTTCAGTATATGGAATGTAAGTATGAAAGTAATAGAGGAGACATCATCCGTAATTCTGCTATTGTTTGAAACTTGTGGAGGCTTATGATCTCAGCTAGGCTACGTATGTTTTCATCAGGAATATGGAAGCCTTTCTATACAATACATACAGATACCAGGTACTAAGTATTATACCTCCATTGGGTTATCTTCTGTGTATTTTCCTCCATTCACTACAGATAGTTAGAACCATAATTTAGGTCAAAAAATAAAAATGTTCAGATGGGTCTGTAATATCAAATCAAATTGAGTATCGAGAATGAAATATTGCAAAACCTGACTTGACCTCACCAACACTGGGCTTGTAAATTGAAATTTACTTTCCCCTCTAAAATCTTGTTTTAAAATCCATCCTGAAGGAGGAATAAAATGACTTTGGAACTCATAATAGAGGCATCTGAACATGTGAGAGATGCTTGGGAAGGAATACTGTAGGTTGTCTCTCTGCCACATTCTGCAGTTCTAGGAGAAAGGACACTGAGGAGCTGTAGAACAAAAGACTGAAAAAATAAGGGGGGAATTGAGGCATATAAATCTTTGGTCTTTGTCACAATGAGAGCTTACTGTAGTTTGTTTTACAAACTGTTTCCAATGAACTGTTAAAGACAGGGATGGGAACTAAAGGGTTAATCAGTTGAGTAGAGGCAGAAGGTTGGAGGTTAACCTCATTGATCTGTGCTACTTTGCCAGTGCAGGCATTGATTAATGAATTTGACATCTTCTTAATCTGTATCTACGAGTGATATTTTGATTGGTTATGCATTGCATCTGCATGTTTGTGTGTTTTCAAATAGAATAGCTTTTATTTCAATATTGTAAGTATCCCCTTGAGGGGTCTTACAGTGCGCAGTTATCAGATGATCTTGTAGTTATTAACAGCAAGTTAAATGTGATCGTTATGCATTGTAATTTCATTAATATAATGGAAGATTTTCTGGCTTGTCACTTACTCCCTATCAAAATAAATTGCAAGGCTGTAATGCTCCACTGTGGTGAGGTGGATAACCACTTCACGGCAGGTGTTGAACTGAGCTGAAAATTATTGCGGCCTCGGAGCAACCATTTGGATCATTGGGTTTTAATCTATTAGTATATGAAATATTGAGGAGGCTTTGCCCCAGAATCAACAGGGCACTTTGTCCAAGTAGGAGGATTCTTGTTAGAGGGATGGATCAATACTGACCAACATGTGCCCCATCCTTTCCCTCCTTGCAGATCAACATCTAAGAGTGAAGCCCCTTTGGACTGATTGCATGGTAACTCTAAGAGAAGGAAGGTGGGCTCTTGCAAGGCTGGCTGCACATGACCTTTCAGCTGACAGCTCTCTGGAACAGGTGGGTTCTTGATACAAGGTCTGAGTTCCAACAGTTGGGATTTGGCCAAATTTCACAACTTGGTGACCCTGCTTATGCCATTACTGTCTCCTTTACACTGCTAGCAGGAGATCAACCCCATTCCCTTTGGGGACTTCCCCAAGCCAGAGAAGTCCCTATAAAAGTAACTAAACTAAACAAGCTTCACAATAACATACATGATCTAATGCTATAACTAATGATTGAATTAAGTAAAATACTGCTTTTCTCCATAATAGTATGGATATTTTCTTTTTTAGCACAATTTTTACTTCTGAGATTATAAGCTATAAAAATTGAAGATAAGATTTATAAACATTTGTTCATAAGTATGCGCCCATCTGAAGTTAAGAGGCAAAAATGATTAGTACTTACAATTGCTATTTGAGTTTATGAAGTGACTTAAATCTCCAAATTCCAATACAGTGAGGAAACTTATTTTTGAAACTCTGCTGCTCTTTAGGAGGTAAATAGTTTTCTGAACTCTTCACGTTCCCATTGCGTGGTGCTCTTATAGTATGCTTTTTCTCATAAGGTCTTGTATACGTATAGAAACAGTGGAAAGAATAACATATTCTGTCACTTTATGTTCTTTTGGTGGCCAGAAAGTTGGTTTCAATTTGACAAATAATAGTCTTATGCATCTATAGAAGATATTTTATAGCAGAATTTGATCTGAATGCATCTTATACATATTGAATGTTTATCTTCTGTTACTAGTAGTTCTAAACTTGAGCAATTGAAAAGTGGTGGGGAAAGAGGTGAGGCAGAAATGCATGTGAAAAAATATCTTAGAGATTTCAAGGCAGATACTATGTTCTGGTGGAAGATGGATGATCCATATAATCTTTTTGTCAAGAGAGGAAATATGGAAAAAACAAAGAGTGCTAAAAGCTTTCATTACCAGTACTGCTTAAGTGCAGTTGGATATTATGGCTGAATCACATTTCAGATCGTTTCCGATTTGCAGGCTTTGAATTTTTGTACCTTTGCTATAATGTCACAGATTTGCTGAGTGTCTTTACTTTTTGTTGCCTGCAGAGCTTTACAGCGCTGGATTTTCAGTTTTTGCAGCTGTACCTGTTTACACTGAGTCATCTTAGGAAGCTTTGTTTCATGTGTGAATCTGAAAAGAGAGGAACAAATAAAAAGTAATTAGTGGTTTAGTATGCATACATTTGGTAAGATTAGTTACTGCCTGAACTCTTCTCATACCCAGACATCTGAAAGTGAAAGGACAGAATTAATGATGACTGACTTTACCTCCTTTGGAAATGGAGATGTATATATATTTCAATGATTGTCCTTCCGCTAACTTATATTCATGTGTCCCTATAGTTTCACTTTTCTGTTGCATGTACAAATATTGCAAATCCAGCACTGATTGCAGATAAATAAATGAGCTCTTTTCATGGGACATTCTGGTTACATCTCCAATAGCTCCTCCTATAAAGAAACTGAAAGGACACTGGTTGTGGTTACAGAACTCAACTCATTCTGAGAAATTCTTCCAAACTATGAAATGATTCAAATCCACATTTTTCTTTTCTCAGGCACTAGAGCTCCAGAAATGGGTATGATTTGGCCTAAGGAGCATGTTTTGTGCAGTGCTTTGCTCATTAAATTTCTTCTGTCCAAAACCACTTCAGTGAGTTTCAGTTTACTCATGCAAGATATTTTATTCCTGTGGTGGAGAAATTCACCCACTTCTGATGTGGAGCAGATTTAAGAAAGCCAACTGCTTACATGTGTTTGTATAGATACACATGCTGGTGTAGTGATCCCTTCGTAAACATCTGCACCTATGAAATTCATGGGGTTTGGAAGCTTTACTGAGGAAGTGGGGGAGAATCGTTAATAGAACTCTAACTTGCAAGACAAATGGTGTCTTAGACTTTTTTGACATGTTAAGGAAAATTACACCCTTTGCCTAATATTTTAGAAGAGACAAGAAATACAACAATATATATATATTTTTTGAGCAAGTATAGCCAACTTTTTCAAGTTCTGGCTAAATTTTTAAATCCACGTAACTTGGACTTATCATCTTAGTTGATGATTAGTTACCAGTGTAAGAGGTGGTGTTTAGAAGTGCTGAACATCAGTGTGAGTGTCAAAACCGTCCAGTTTTTTCAAATTATAGCATCATTCTAAGCCTGTTGATGGCATTTTGAGTCAGGTTCTGCTCCAGTTTCAGCACGGTCAGTAGGTGTTGATGAAACACCCAAACTGCTCCTTCCTCAGATACTTTTTGTGGTAAAGGTACTACTGTCATAACTAATATATTCAACTGATGCAAAATTTGTATACTCAGAACTTGTATTAATGTTTCAAGAGCCTTCCAAGAGAATAAATGTTATTTGGAAAGAGAGTTAAAACTGAAGTAGTGTCACAACTGCTGTGTACATCAACTCACAGATGACCTAACAGGGATCCTCTGCAGGACTGTTGTTGCATTTGGCAATTCTTGGAGATCTATAAATTATATCCTGGACTGCCAGTTCCATGTAGCTTCTGAGACTTGATGTTATGAGAGCACAGTGGAAGGGATACCTGGTGTGCATAGCATTTCTATATTCTCTGTGTGACTACAAACCTGAGAGAGAAGAGGGCAATGTCATACAAGATTCTCATAATTGAAAACAATAAAATACAAACTTGCTTTTTTCTGTTCATGTTGTTACTCTTTAGAATGATTTACATGTACAAATAAAAATGCTTTCCTCTTGTAGTTTACAGATGTAGGATGTGAAGTACCTGATGTATTTCATACGCAGTTTTTTTGCCTTTGTATAATGTACTTGGAGATATTGTAGGAGCCCATATCAATACTCACTCATCTGTAATTTTGGGGTTCTTTCGTGTTTTTGTCTGTGATAAGAACCTGAAACAAGGGATTCTACTGTTAAAATAATATGCGAAAAAATGCTAGAATTGGAGGGAAATTGAAACAATGGAAATTATTTTTCAATCTCCATGCACTTGTAGAAGCTGTGCTAGAATATCAATCCTGCAGATGTTATTCTAAATAGCAAAAATTTGTCTTGTTTTCTGAGGGGCAACCACTAGGTTTTCTTTGTGTGGGATGGAGGTTAGTGTAAGCACAAAATGAGTGTCGTGCCTTGGAATGCGTTACAGTTTTGAGGGATAGGTCCTGTATACTCATTTTTGGTTTTGGCATTTAATGCCTTCCTCCCATTCGAATATGTGGGAGGAATCAAATGTCAAGATCTTCACTATATGTGATATATAATTTCTCTCTTGTATTTCAGTGGGAGGAACATCAGACTCCAAAATGATTATGTGCGTACTGGTAAAGAATACATCACTGCATATTTTAATGTCAGTTGTGGAAATTGCCGATAGAGTGAAATATTATTGTCACCTTTCGTCCTTCTGAATTTTTGGCTGTATTTTCCCAAGTACTCCTGCAGCAATGTGGAGCTTTACTTCTGTGTCCCAGCATTTGGTCCTGGCCAAAGCAAAACTCGAGATACAAATGTGCCTTGGGACTTCAGTATCCCAGTCCAGATCTAAGTTCAAAGACTGAAGCTGAAGCCTAGCATTTGTGAGTAGAACCTTATATACTCTAAATAGCTTTTCAGTCATCTTGAAAATTCTTTGATATATGCTTAGGTAGCGTGCCTATTTTACAGCTGGAAAAATGGAGTCATGGAGAAGCTAAAAGTGTACTTGCATTTCACAATGAGTCAGCGGCAAATTTATGAGAGCTTGGGATTTCCATAGCTCTGTGATTCTTAGGAACAACTGAGGTTGTAACCATTTTGTGTAAATTATATTCTCAAATAAGATGTCAGTTTGATTGTTGGTGTAATTTACAGATTGAATCCTTAAGTCACAGGGAATAAAGTAGAGAGAGTGTATGGGAGAAACTGAGTTGGATATGAGAAAAATATTCTACATCCCAGCAATGCAGACTTCAGACAGCTGGAAGGTCACTTGCTGAGCTTCTGGCTCACTCCTGCGTAGAGCTTGAGGGAGAACTGCTAACGCTTTGTTTGGAAAATGATGCTAGAGAGCCTGGGGGCTGTGCAGTAGTTTGGAATGCATCTGTTAGCGTTCTCCTGATGCTGGAGAGTTCATAGAACAGCTGAACAAGAGGAGAAAATGGCAGTCCTCTTTTTGTGTGCTCTGGGCGTGTGATGCACCTTACAGGCTTAGCTCTCTCCCATGCTGAGCTGCTCTGTTGTTGCTGTTCGTATGACTGGTTTAGGCACAAGCTTTGTTCCTGGCCCAGTGCGTCAAGGCCTGTCTACTGCACCCCATAGCATGTGATAGGTGACACAAACCACACAGAACATGAGCAGAAATTTCTGTCTGTCAGTAGCATGAAATCTGGACAGGACAGAAATCTGTTCTGTGCCTCGTTATGTATTGTTTGAAATGGTGATTCTAAACACGTTTTGCAGATGGGGCCTGATACAAAGCCTATTAGAAGGAAATGGTCCTGCACCAGCTTTAGTGGGGCTTGGATTGATCCTTATGTGTCTGTTCTCACTCCTAGTGCAGTCTGGGAGCTTTGCCACAGATTCATTGGGAATCATTTGACTTCACTGGGTTCAGGACAGGATCCAAGATGAGCAGACATGAGGGAATGAACAATCATCTTGACCATTTCTAATTCTATTTTAAGGCTTCACAGCAATTCAAAATGGTATAAAGAAACATAAATAATTGCATATCCTAGGAACAATGATGAGAATTCTAAGGACGTGAAGTTTTGTTGAATATTATCAACATTCCCTAGTAGTTAATTTGATTAAGTAGGGCTCCCTGAATAATTTTTCTCTGAAAGTGATTTACAAAGTGTTTTAATATGAAGAGTTTCCAAAGGCTCTTGGATGCCAAAGAAGAGCTATTAATCTTTATATTAGTATTTTGAAAAACAGCTTGCATTCCCTGATTAGCTGATATTTGTTTTCATTCCTCCTTTCTACAGAGGATTATCGCTTTTGACCTTATTAATATACTGTATAACATTTACCTATAGGAGAGGAATGTTTACGAGTGAGTTAATCTGGTTTTTCACTGGTGCAAATAGGGTGTGAAGTCCACAAAGAATATTGAAAAACCTCAGAAGTGAATTTTAATAACCTTTATCTCATGGAGCACATTATTGATCTAGCTAACACACCATATATATGACCATCTTTGACAAGGCACGGTGGGGCAGAACCTACCCATTTGCAGCCTGTACTGGGTGTCTCACTGTCTTCAGCAAGATGGGCTGTGTGAATTATGGGATTTCTGCCTGCTGCCTTTGCTAGCAAGGAATATTTACTAATTCAAAGAGAGTAAGGCAAATGGGATTGGCCTGGTGGGCAGGAGATAGGGCTTGTGTGCTGTGCAGTTATCCTTCTTTCATGATTTTAAGTAACTGTAGAGCATACTTTTAAATACTGTCTAAATAGAAAGACAATGAACACTTTATACTTCATGTATTGCTGACTATTGGAATTCCTGTTGCATCATAGCAGCGGTTTGTTTGTTTTGTTTTATTTTCCCGCTCTTACTACAGTTTGGAGTTGTATCCGTTATTGATACTTTCCATTTCTGTGTCTGTCTATGCAATAAGAACTCAGAAAGCTAACATAACTGCAAACTAATGACTCTTTCAGATGCTTGGGACTCAGAATGGTGCTTGAAGTTGTAAGCAATAAAGGCATTGTGCATGTTAAACAGAGGCAAAAATAAATACATATGGATTAATAAAGAAAGGCCATATTTGATAAGATCACAACAGGAAATATTAGGACATGTCACAGAAATTCATAGAAGAGTTCAGCCTTCCAGCACATGCACTTGCTCTGAAATAAATGAAGTACAAGTCCTGATTGCTACAGTTAGGACAGTTGGCTTGTTGTTTTGACATTTTCAGTATTGTGAATTTGGCACTATATTGCCAGGTGAGAACACTCAAATTGCACATTGCTTTGGATTGCCTCATAGTATTTCTGCTAGAAGAAAATAAAGAAAGAAACTACTCAAAGCTAGACCTTAAGAATCTGCTGGCAACTATAATTCTGACATCATGTGAAAGAAGATATTACAGACCTTACATTACAGACACTACTGCTTTTATTAAGATTTATGGGTTACTAATAATTTGGATCCTAGGGATTCCAAGCATGACGGAAGCCCTGGTATAACAGTTATTTCTTTGCTTGCAGAAAAGCACCTGACATGTAGCAATATCTAGCAAGCTGTGCTGAGACCATCAAAGCTGCAGCTGGAAGCAGCCAGCATCTCTGCTAGCAAGCCTGCAGCATGACCAGGTGAGTGGAAGAGACAGTACAGTGCCAGCCGCACGCTTGAGTATATCAGGGAATCCTACCAGATACTCTGCATTTTTTAGAATGTTTCTAGACTGTGCTTTCTGTTTTTCCTTGTGATTTCTGCTGTGTGCATCTACTTCCCAATTTTACCTTTGGTTGGTGTAGTTCTTTTCCTCAGAGAGTGATTTTTCCATTGCCATGCCTTCCTTCTGAAATACTGGTTGCTACTAATTTGTTCTATCATAGCTTCTGGCTTCTTGTAATCTCAGTTCTTGTTCTGTTCTGACCTTGTTTCATATACCTAAGCCACAATCTATTTCTGTCTTTCTTAACCTCCTTGCCTTTCCATTTTCATCCTCAAATATTAGATTTATTAAATCTGCATATTAATATACACTTGCTCATAAATTGAGAAGATAAATGACTATGACAATATGGCACCTTGAAATACAGAATACTTCTCCCACCACTGTAGGGCAATTTAGGTGGTTTACATTAGCACGAGAACTTATACTTAGTTAAAACAAGTGCTTTACCTAACCCATCGATCCCAGCCCCAATCTCTGTTCCCTGGAGAATCTGAATTTGGCTTAATAAATATAAATAAAGGGCTAACCTGTTCCTCTTAGCCAATAGAGCACTATCTTAGTCTCAAACTCATCTACTTAACAGGCATTTTAAAGTGCAGAAATGCCAGTTGGCTTGTGCCGACTAATGGTGCATAGAGTTTTACTGTCATAAGCTCTGAGATGTTCTTAAGAAAGCTTGAGATTGGTTATTTTTATAGAGCATTACCAAGCAGATAGCTTGGTAATGTCAGGCAAATCCCAACATCTCCAGACTGAAACTGGAATGTTCTGTACCTAGCAACCTTGAACTGTCTGAAAGGCAGAAATGCTGCACATAACAACTGGCCTAGCAGACTCTTGAAAACTTTTGGGATGCTGCCGCATATCCCACAGCCTCTTGGCTGACCCATTTTTGGCATGCACGGTGGGGATAACCACCTTTTGTGGCCATTATATTCCCAAGGAGGTATTTTGGGTAGACCAGATACGGCTACTTGATTTCAGAACCCTTCTAGACTCAATGTGAAGACTCAATCCCTTTCCTGTCTTTCTCCAAAGAGTAACAGCAATATTCAGCCATACTTACAACATGGTTGGCCAGGCTGAGGCTGAATACAACTGTGTGACAAGTCGTCTTTCACCACTGTGTTACTAATTGGTGTTCGTGATCCATGGCAAATTCTCCTACAGGACGCCCAGAGCTGTTGGATGCAGATTTCTCTAACACTTAGATCTACTCAAGGATGACAAAAAGACTGATACTATATGGGTTTCCATTCACTGTAGGAATTTACTACTATGTCCCATCTATCGCTTAATTAACTGTCATTTGCTCTAATAAAACTCAAAATGCAATTTTATTTATTTATTTATTTATTGTGAGGAGCTTCATTTGGCCTTAAATCCATAGAGAAGAGGAAAAATCTATGCCTTTACTGGAAATAGTATTGTTATTTTTGTTTTCCTAAAATTATTAGTATTTAACATTCAGTATGCCAGACCTGGTGTATTGTAGTAAAAGCTGCACTGGGATTTTAAAGTTATTTACTACGTGATTTTTAGATTTACTTTCTTTCTGGTTGATTGTAACATTTTACAATTTTGAGGCTTGATCAGGAATACTACATCATGTTTACTTTCTGGCTATTTTTCAACATTTTCTGTGTAAGAAGGAGTAAAAAACCTGCAAAACTGACTGTGACTTTCATCAAAGCCATTACAAACGTCTAGTTGTGGTTTCCAAATAATAATTCTAATAATTGATTGTTGTAGTGGAAATACTAAGTCATGGCTTGAATCAGTGATTGAGCACCTGGTGGGAAGGCAGGGCCAACCTAGGGGAGCTCAGAGAATGCAATGCACCTGAGCGACCAGAAAGGGTGGAGCCAGGATCCACCCTTTCCCACACTTCATTTAAGGGTTGGCAGTGGAGGCAAGGGAATCCTGTTTAGAGATCTTTGCGTATCTGAGGCCTTCTGAAGGTTAGCAGATTCTTTTCTTCCCCTCCCTCCCCCGCCCCACGTCTACAGCTGTTGTATTTGTGCATGTTCTCGCTTGCTGTAACCTAGGACAACACTACTACACTGTCATTGCTGAGCTTTCTATTGCATTACCACATTATGATTGTTAATTTTAATTGCCAGATGAAAATCCTGATAGGAGAAGGTGTATGTGGTCAGTCAACCAAAATAAGCTTAATATTAATAGGCCATTTTAGCAAGGTGTTAAAAAGTAGTAATATTTCATGGTGACGAATTTATCGTTCTGTAAACTGAATGGGAGCAGGATATGGTTAATGTGATGTCACTGTTTAGATAGCCTCTTTTAATGACTGGTTTATGTACAGATGTTCCATGATACAAGATGGTGGGTCTGTTCTTTTAACCCTGAGCAAGCTGCACACTCCAGTGAGAATCTGTTTTTCAAGTGGAAGATTCACAGTACCTTCAAAACCTGTTTATTTTGCTGAGATCTCTAGGCCTCTAGCACTATAACAACTGTATAAATTTACTTTTTCTTCTCCTTATTGTGAGGTGCTGCAACTGCATGGTGAATGCCTTCCAAGTCTTAACAGGAGTAAAATATAAACAGAAGAGTTTATTAACTACATGAAGGCACAGTGTAGATTTAAAAAATAAAATAAAATAAAAAATCAATACTAAGTAGAATAGAGGTTGTATCTTCAGTTCACCACCTCTAAATCCTGGTTTTGTTGCAGTCATCTGCTGTGGATTGGTGTAGTCAAGGCTCAGGAGACATTAGAAGAATATCAGTGAAGAGAGAAATGTTGCTGAGCATTTAAGTTAGAAATACAGGTCTTGAAGAGTTGCATGCTGAAATTTTCTAATAATTGGATAAAGTGTATTTTGATTTCTCTTGGTGTATTTTCTTGTCTTATGTGGAGAATCCAGCCATTCACACCATCAAAAAGAGGAGGAAGAAATGCTTTATTTAAGTTAGTGTTGAGTAGTAGGTAGTGTGTAAGGATTGTTCTCCTATAGTACATCTCTACCTTGACCCTGTACTGGATGAAACTAAACTGAGTTTAGTACTGCATGTCAGCCTATGGACAAGGGTTTTTCTTGTGTTGAGCTGGTGAGAGGCAAGAAGTTGAAGGCACGACTTACGTATTTAAATAATAAATATTTAAATAATAAATAATGTTTTATATATTTATTTTTTTATATATATATATGTTCATATATTTTATGCAGCAGAAGAAAACATGGTAATATGTAAGAACTACTTTGGCTCTTCAAGTAACAATGCTCATGTAGAGGGAAGAGGGGGAGGGAATAAGGCTTATCTTTGTTCCAATCTCTAACTTTGAGAAACAGACTAAGAACTAGAAATATAGTGGATGTATTATAGGTAAGTAGATCATTCAGGTTGTAGGATGTCTGTGATGTGCTGACCAATAGCAGAAGTGATTTCTTGTGAGCTGGTTTTAGTTTTCCCAAATATTTTCTTGAATGAACTCAATCACCTGTTCTTGGTAGAGTTGTTCTTTTCTACACTCTCCCTTGTTGGTTCTTATCAAACCGTTTCAAAACTTTTTTTTTGCCTTGACAATTGTATTCTGTACTTTTCTCATTCCTCTATTCAAATGAGCAGTAATCATTTGAACTGATCACAAAGGTCAGAACATATTTCTTATTCCGAACTAAAAAGGTAAGTAATTTTAACACACACAAAAAAAATCTAACAATAACTTTCTCAGAGTCTGTTGTCTTTAGACCTTCGACATCTAGGTAAATAGATAGAATAAGACATTAAGATATTACTGAGGAAGTCAGTAATGAGGATGTTTTATGAAGTTTGAATTCTACACCATGAACAATACGTTTTAGTTCCTTCAACATACTGATTGAATTTCAGTTCCAAATTTTCAATTATGAGTCCCTCTTTGAGTAAGATCATCTACCAGTTAAGAAAGTCACAAGCTCCCTAGGATAATAAAAACTCAGTATTTTGTGTATCTTGAATGCTTTAAAAGGAAAGTTAAAACTTGTGAGTTCCATGTTCTGTGAGGTAGAAAGGATTCAGTGATGAATATGTTTATAAAGGTTAAAAAGTCTTTCCATTTGAACATCTTGCCTCAGTAGAATGCCTAATCTAGACAAAAATGGATGAATGTAGAATATGATATTTTCCCACTTTCTCTAATGGCAGAAATTCAGACTGAACTTCTTACTGAGAAATGGCCATGTGTGGACTTCCATTCTAAAGTTTTGGTTGTATAATTATAAGTACAGATCTCAAAAATTCTGCTTGGCTACTACAGTGTGAATAAAATGGTTGCATCAGCAGACCTGTGTCTTCCCTATTCCTTTTTTTTTTTTTTTTTTTTTTTTTTTTTTCTCCTAAAATGCTAGCAGTGTGCAGTATTTGCAAATGGGAGGGTTTTGAGAAGGTTGGTCTGAAGATGCTTTTGGGATGTGGAAAGTGTGGTTATGTGCTTTTAGGGTAAAAGATGTCACTGCAGAACAGAACCAGCAGCTACTGTGACCAGGAATACTTTTAGCCTTATCTGAAATTTACTCCATTGTCAAAGTTATTCATGAGTATTCATGAGTAATGCTCATTCTTACAGACGGTAAACAGCGGAGGATACTGCTGATAAATGCTTGGTCCTGCTGCTGTTACACGTAAATCTAAGGACATTTCTTGAGCCATTCGTACCTAATATGTGAAGTACTAACAAGATCTTCTAGGTTCAGATTGTCTGCAAGCACTATAAGCTCTCATTTTTCAAGTAAGAACTTTTTTTTCCTCAAGCCACATTTGAAATGCCATAATTCAGTACATTCAGATTTTTTTTTTTTTTTTTTTTTAGCTCAGTGGGCAGAGATTTAGCTGAGGTTTCTTACTGATGCTAATGCAAGTCAGGTGGCTAATACCCTGTACAGCTCACTGAAGATTCACCTCGAGATGCCTTGTAAATTGCTTTTCATTGAAAGTACATTCAAAATTCACTTTTCTGTATGTGGTTATTACTACAGCAGACTTAGTATAGATATCAAGGTTGTCACTGAAGAAAAATTGTCCAGTTAAACAGAGCTTTTAAAGAAAATCTCATGCAATAAAATTTTAAACGCAAATTGATCTCTTGAACTGCAGCTTTTCTTCACCAGAGGTCACAACTGGTGTGCGTTACAACTGGCTATGCACCTAGACTTTTTTGTCCTTCCAGTTTGGCACAACTGAATTTTATTTGTGTTTGCAGCCATGAGTATACTAGGATCAGATTTGTTTTCCCTTCTTTAAAAGAAAAGAAACTTTCATGCAGAGGTGACCTCCCAGATTATAATGCTTAGTTAAAAAAAATTCTGTTTTCAATCTTTTTGATATGTTAAGCCATATAATGCTTTTTTGTTTTCCTTTCTCCAACTGTAAGTTCCTGCTGATGTTCCCTACTGTACTGCCGTTACAGTTTCTGAATGCTGTACTGTGTTAAATTTAGCGCTATACTTTTAGGGGGCTAAGCTTATGGTTACTAGATGTAAAAGGACTGTTAATGTAGTCTCAGTAGATTAAAGATCAGGTGCCACCATGTGAACAACCAAGTTGACCATGTGCCTCACTAACAGAAATTGCTGATGACATTAACAGCTTTGACTATTCACCTGCATCTTGTGATAGTCAAAATCTGGTATTGGTGACAAAATTACCCTTCTAAGAACAAAACAGAGTTTGGCTTATGTACTCCTTCACAGTAAGCATTAGAACAGACATTTCTGTGGTTTCTTTGTAAATTGTGGAAATTTCTGGGTTTGGAAAGAAGATCCTTCTTTCTGAGCACTCTGAGCCCTTTTGTGGGTCTGGTGAAAACCACAAAGTTACTAATGATACGATGCAAATGTGTTTTCAACTCCTTAGTGAATCCCTTTAATATCTGTACTTCCATACAAGTATGGTTTTTGTTGGTTTTTTTTTTTTTTTATGAGGTGAGGAGTGGCAATATTGTTGACTGTTCAAAACAGGGATGTTGTTTATGTTGATTGTAAAGACTGTTGTGTTGGCTGTAGTTATACAGTTATATATATACTTAAAGACAGCGAGTACGCTGTTCTATATTATCCCATCCACTAGCTCAGAAGTGACTCTATTAACTCAAGTCTGAGTTTTGAGGAGAGAACCATGATTTGTGTTGAATTTTAAGATGTAGAATTCTAAAAAGAAAGTGAGGGGGTGGAGGAGGGGGGGGGGGGAAAATGTGAGGATTGTTCCATCATTCATAACTGGAAAGTGAACGTTACTTTTATCTTGGTGCTTTCCAGTGTCATTGGCTGTGTTCATCCTCGTACACATTCAGCTTAGTAGCTTCAGCCATGGGGCTAGAAGTTGCTTCAGAGTTAATGAAATGATGCAAGCTTTCTAGATGGTTTATTCAATTCAATTACACTCCAGCTTGGAGGGTGTTAGAGCTACTTGTTCAAATGCCTCAAGCTTTTGCTTGCAAGTAGAATATCTATAGATTTTTTTTTATTATTATTTTTTAAATAAATCTCAGTGGTAAACTGTGACCAAATGTGAATAATAACATAGTTTCTGAATGTTCTCATGGTCTTAAGAGTATGAATCTCTGAGTACATGCATTCTATACCACCACAGCTTGATTCTTTGTATTTCAAGCCTTAGTATGGACAATCTTGCTGTTGAACTTTGCTGTCTGCCATACAAATTTAAGGGTTAATTGAACTCAGGGGTAGTATGCTGAGAAATACTTATTTTCTTCTTTTCACTCTCAGAGAATATTTCTACTTGCCTGTCCAACTAAAATCATGCTTTATTTTACTTAGCTTTATATAGAGAAGTTAGGGTTTCAGGAGACTAATTCTGAAGAATTGAAGAGAGCAGTGAGATTTTATTTTTTATGAAAAAAACCTGATCATCTTTTTCGTTACTTGGATGAAGAAGTAATACATTTTGTATATATTTCTTGCAAAATAGAGGTAATTGTTTTGAACCACAATAGGAAATTCAGAAGAATGGAGCAGATTACCAGCTGTATCACTGAACTCTTTCACATTTTTCTTGGACTAATTCTGGATCTCATTTTTTGTAGAGAAAGCATGAGTTTTGTTTTGGAAAACCAAACTGTATATCATACAAGCTGACATTCACATTTTATTAAGGGCATTCTCTCATGGTTGAAGCTTGTTAAAAGCCACCATTGAAGTCTGGATTTGTTAGATTAATGCTGGAATGGAAAGTGATAATAACTCTTGACCATGATATAACCATAGATCACTGATCTCAGAAAACAAAAAACAACAAAACAAACAAAAAAAAAAGCACAAAAAATGACCTAGATTTGGGGTACAGTAAACCCAGTGTGAGGCTCTCTATATGTACATACAATATTAATGAGATCTTTCTTGCTTACTGAGGGACTTAAATTGGTAACATATACTTGGCTACTATCGGAGTTAAATGCTGTGGTTAGAAGTAAAATAAAGTTTCTATTTCTTTTCAGCTATACAAAAGGTAACTTGCATACATATGTTATTTTATTCAGTGTAGGTTTTTTTTTTCAGTAGTTATAGGACTAATTCTATTGATGGAAGTTCTCTCTTGAATAGATGTTTCAATGAACAGATAAGAGCATCAGATGAGGTAGTGCTGTTTACAGCTTGGGTGGTTGTTGAATGAAGATAGGAATGATCTTCCAGAAAGGAACAGTTTGTTTTCATCCTTGTATGACTTGAATACTGCTGTGCTTTTTGTCAGATATGATGAGTACTAAGAACCCTTATCTCTGAGAGAATTTTAATGTCAGAATCTCTGAAAATCAGGACTTCAAACCTCCTAGATTATACCTATATATATAGATATATAGATATATAGATATATAGATATATGTATTTGTGTACAGCTTCTTGCACAATATGGTGAAGTTTCCATAACTATTAATATCCAATAATAAAAAAATACTCAGGGAAGAGGAAGGTGCCATGCACTTCCTCACTGCTCAGGAGATCATGTTTGAATAGCTATAATATAATCCTATGGCTATAATTGGTGTTGTGAACTCTTCTTTCCCAAAATATCATCCAAAGTCTTGCTTGTTCACCAACACTTGAATACTGTAATGGTTTTCCATTAAGGATGTCTGGAGGAGAAAAACCAAAAGTTTGTGTCTGTAAAGTCCTGTCCCATGCATATGCTCTTGGTAAGTATTTAGTTCATTTGTAATACTACATGGGAAGATGCTGCTGAGCTGTAATTACTTGGAGAACCAGGGTTTAGAGTTTCCTGACTACTGTGGGATTTAGTTCGCAACCATAATGTGTCATTAATATGTTTCTTTGCACTGAACGTTGAGCATGCTGGCAGCTGCTCGCTCTCTATACTAGTTGAAATAGTCAACTATATATAATTAGTAACATTCAATCTGCTCTCCAAAATACTAGAGCTTACCTGGGTCTCAGATTGTCAAGGTTTATTGCAAGCAGCTCAAGACCAGAGAGTTCAATTAGAAAATTAACTTATATGTTATTTTACCATATTAGAGAGTTGATTTCCTTCCAATTTGAAACAGATGATACATTGTTATAAAGGGTTGGGGTTGCACTTAATATTCTCCTATAAAAGAGGTAAAGACATACAAGACTTTTCCGCTACATTGGGTTAGGGCTTTAAAAATAATATGCTTTTTACAAGCCTAACTGCAGTTTTTATTCATCTAAGTCACGTGTGTTTGCTGGAAACCATGTACTTTCAGTGCTTCTCAAAGCATAAAATATGCAATAAAATTTTTTAAAAGTATTTATGCTATGTTTAACTTTGCAGGGGAAAAAAAATCTAGTAAGTTTAATCTAATGTCATTAAATGTTGTGGTTTTCAGTAATTTGTAATCCAGAAACTTTTGGTATTGGAGGCTAAATGGTAACAGAAAATTAAAGCAATAAGGAACACACAAAAGTTACTAAGATTACATTCTGTGGAGCTAAATATTGACTATTAAAATGTTTGTGTTTTCAGTGAAGTGGTGTGAGTGTTGGCTCACCAAGTACTAGTACAAACTGTACCTATAACTTTCTAAATGTTTGAATAATAAATTAAATGGACCTCCCACCTAGGTGGTCTTGCTGCCATAGATGGCACCAAGAAAGAATGGCCTAAGGGAAAAGGACGTGGGCAAGAAAAACATCAGGTGGGACTTCAGTATGAGCTGCTTAGGATGTTATACCATCCAGAAATCTTTTATTCCAGAAAACAGTTAAGGCAGTCGAGCAGTCCTAAATAGTTCCTAGGTTGCAGCTTGTTTGCCCGTATGGCTCTCCTTTTTTTGAGAAGTAAATCAGCATTTTTACTGCAGGTTCATGTGAGCAGACACCTCTGGAGAGCCTTTTTTTTTTTTCTTTTTTTTTTTTTTTCCTGCAGCTTTTACTGCTCTTGTACAGCATGGCACTTTGGTCAGTATAGAAAATTCAAGGATTTTTTAATATAAGTACACAGGTTGCTATCAGGAACCAATGGCATTCATAAAGACCGAAGTGTATGCTTTGAGGATGTGATAAGGTAGATAAGCCCTTTCTTCTAGACCTTCATGCATATGAAGCCAGTTCTCATAAAGTACATAGGTGAATGACCTGTTTGAGTGTGCGTGCCAGTAGCATAACCTTTTGGGGACATAATAAAGATATATTTAAGATAGGAGGCAGATGAATAGGCTCCTGAGCCTTCAGTGTTTGAAACATCATAGAATCTTAGCATTGCTCAGGTTGTAAAAGACCTTCAAGATCATTAAGTCCAACAGTAACCAAATCATACTAACATAATTCTAACCACCCACCACTAAGTCATGTCCCTGAACATCACATCCAAAGGGTTTTCAAACATATTCAGGGATGGTGACTAATCCACTTCCCTGGGGAGCCTATTCCAGTGCTTAACAACCCTTTCTGTAAAGAAGTTTTCACTGATATCCAACCTAAACCTCCCCTGGAGCAACTTCAGGCTTTTTCCCCTTGTCCCCTCACCAGTGAGGAGACCAGCTCTGCTCTCACTGCAGTCACCTTTCAGGTATTTGAAGAGTAGTAAGGTCTCAAGTTGTTCTTCCAGAAAACATAGGGTTTCCTTGTTTTATTGGTAGATACTCTAGCTTCCTCTGAAAACTTGCAATCTCAGCAGGACTTTCTTGTTATGAGAAAACCTGCGGTTATTGCTGGGGTCTAGCAGCTGAGTAACACCTACCAATAAGTGCAGTTATTTGAAGAACCCTTCTGAAACTTCAAGTAGGTATATGGTTCCATCTATCCTTCATCTCCTTATTTCTAAGGCCCAAGTATGAAGGTAATCAGCCTGAGGCCAGCAGGTGCTGAACTTGGAGGTAAAAAAAGAAGTTGTCAGAAGATACTGGGTCATCTCGCTGACTGGATAGAAATGTCTCCAGAGACTCCAGTTGGCTTTTACGGATAGCAGGCAGTTTTCATTTGGAGGGAGGCATTGCATTTGTTTCAATCTAAGAAGTCTGAAATTTTAGCCGTAATGAAGGTGTACAAATATTATAGGAAAAAACTTTTCTGTACTTTGTTGGTCAGCAAGTATTATCAGCCTGGATGCCTGGATGAAGTGCAAATATTTGGTTTGCTGTTTTGTACCCTGGTCTATTTTACATCATCAACCTGCAGAAATGTCAGTGCCTTGACCAGACACTGAACTTTGCTATTCTGTCATGTAACTGGAGAAGCAGCTCCTAAAAGCTTATACTGATGTCACAAGCACTTGAAATCAGAACTTACACCAGAACAGCTCAATTTTTTTTTTTTTTTTTTTTTGTTTTGTTTTGTTTTGTTCCCTTGGTATAATTTGGAGTAGATCACTGAGGAAATGACATGATTTGTGTTATGCAGTGTACAGTATGTTTATTGCCATTTTGCATTCTCATTCATTTGAAATATTATGGTTCCCACTAACATTTAGAACATTTGCAGTGTTATTCCCTGGATTTTAACAGAGCAAAGTGATAGTGGTAAATTTCACTTTTTTTAAAAAAAACGTTCTTTGTCTCTATTTATGAGACAGGAATAAATTTTCAAATTTTCTTTATTTTTGGAGAAGATTTTTTTTTAAATAGGTAGGAATGCCTTTTTCCCAAGATAGAGCTTGATGCTGCAGAGAGCAGATATTACGCTGTTTATGTGAGAGAGTTGCAGAGAGTGCTAAGAAAAGACAGCAATTTCTATTCAAATAAGTAGATATAATTTTTATTTTATTCCCTTCTATCATTTTAAGATTCTAGAAAGGGGAATCCATTTTCCATTTTAGTGATGTTATAGCCACAGAACTATCCTCGTGCCAAGTGAATTACAGATGTGTTTTTAGTAAGTGTGGGAGTTAGCTGGTTAAGTGTGAGCTACTGAAAAGAAAAGCTTTTGTACAGATTTGTTGCATTTTCTTTGTAGGATGACAAGTAAAGTGAGTATTTCTTCAGAGCATACTTCCTAGTATTTCATGAACCAAATGTTGAACAGATGTACTTAAAGTGTGGAAAAAATTAAATGAAAGGCACATTTAGGATTTATAGAGTTGAAAACAAAAAAAAAAACAACAATGGAAATTAGAACTTTGATGAACAGAAACTATGCTGTTAATGCAGGGTTTTTTTACTGTAACTTAAAAAATAATAATAAAAAAATTGGCTTCCAGGTCCCTGAGTTGTAATCTGAAATTGTATAAATTATAGTTAGAAAATGATGCAACATTTGTTCTGAAAAAGGTAATTTAGCTGTAAAATATGTTTTTATATTCATTTTAAATTAAGAGTGACTATTGCCATTCCATAAAAATGTACTTCTTCCCAGATACACTGAAATCCAATGAAATCTGAGAGCTGGGAATGTAGAGTTTTTTCTATTTCAAAATTGTGCAATCAAGATGAAAGATGACATGAAAAAAACAAAGATTCTCAACTCATGAACAATCCCTCATTACTGTGTTGCTGCAAGAAGCAAGCACAAGGACTAACTGTGCTGCTGAAGCGTACTCACTTTGCACAAGTGTGGGAGCATTGGCTCTAACAGTGTGCCATTTATTTCAGTAAGACAGGCACATATTTCTAAAATGAGCTGTGGCCTTTATTCAGAAAAAACACCTCTGTTCTGGAAAACAGTCTCTTTAGACAATTACAGTTACAACAACTCTACTGCAGAAAGCATTTGAGCCTGGGACTTTGGGAATTAAACACATGCTTAAGTACTTTTCCTTAATAGGGATACATTTAGAGCTCTGAATTGAAGCTTGCATGGACTAGTGAACAAGGGAATTTTTAAATGGTTGTTAGCCATGTGCATTAAGAAATCCACAGCCGACACCATGTCCTTTATGTGGAAGGAGGTTCTGAAATGAAATTCTTTATTAAAACAAATGCAGAATCTAACAGTGCACACTGTGATGCAGTGAAATGCAAATATCTTCTGTCATTTTTACCTTCATAACAGGAGGTCATTTATTTCCCTGAATAAAAGAATAGTTGATCCAACTAAATGACACACTGCTGCCAAAAGGGATTTTGATTGAAAATTAAGGGAGAGACATATGTCCTTCCAAAGATAACCTAAGTCTTGCTGTTTCTTCTCTCTTCATTTAAGTATTTATTTCTAAAATAGCAGTATGATTGTTGATGTTTTCCTATCCATTTTGAAAAATCTGTTTCATGGAAGACTCGGGTCTATTCTTAAAGCACACTATTTAACATACTATACCTACACGCTAAACTGATAGATCACTCAATATTCAGGTAGCTGAGTTCTTAATGTTATAGAAACTGTATGCATTTGAAGATACTCAGACAGCAGCAGTACCCATAGTTAAGCTGTATAGCTGGGTTGTTCCTTTCATTGACATAATCCCTTTCCGGTTATGTATTGCTGTTGCATGCCATTCCTGTTCTTGTGCAGTAAGCGACATCCTTCTATTTGTGATTCTTTCACAATAGTTATTTTAGTCAGGTCTTGCTAAGATTTAGAATTTTTCTTGAAGTAGGGTTTGAAATTATCGTTAGGACGTGTTGTGTATTTTGATAACTGTAAATAAAATTGAGTCCATGCACCAGAATCATGTCTCTTTTCTATGTCTCCTGACAATAGGGTTTTTACTGTTGCTTTTCATGCGTACTATATCTAGGTAAATTATTTTGAACAACAATTATTGCTTTGTGAAATAAATATGTAGTGCTTGGAATAGACATTATGACAGTCTGGTATGGGAAGTTCTGGTATGTATCACTCTTGTTGCTTTCCCACAGGAAGAACTGTAAGTCCTATTTAAAGTGCCACTATGACACCATCATGTATCACCTGATCCTAGTGGAAATGGGGCAGCGAAATGGATTGCAGGATTTAGAATTTCTTTTCCCCAGTGAGAAGAACAATCATGACACTAAATAGTAAATCAAATGTTGATGAACAGAATTATCTACTCCCACTCTCATCATTATGAAGTGTATGCTAAAATCTTTACTTCTTCCTGCAGGGTAAAACTCATTAAAAGTATCTAATTTTCCTTCTCTACTGTTCTGATGATTGGCATTAGTAATTTTTCTGCTAAGTGAATCTCACCACTACTATTTTATTGTCTTTGTGTGAAGTCTTATTTAGCATTATGGGAATGGATGTATTGGAGCAGAAGATAATAGGGATAAGGTCTGCTAGACAGTTCAGAGAGATGAAATCAGATCTTAAATTTCAGTTTAATGCTTCCTTGTACGTGTGCTGATTAAATTAATCTGAATACTTCTTCAATGTGTACTTCCTCAAGGTTTGCATGCAGAATACTCAATGAGTGTATTCCTAGTCCAGATAAATTAAATGAGATGCACACCTAGTATGGAAAGCTTGAAATTCAGAAAGTGATAGACAATCAAGATTTGAACTGATGACAGGCATTCTTCTATAACAGAATGTGGTATTAAAATAGTAAAATCAGTAAATATTGAGACTTTAGATTTCTTGCAGTCTGAACAAACAAAACCTTGCAGGCTTATGCATTTACCCAGAATAAAAGTACAGTTTTCTAAGCAGAGAATATGAGGTATCGCCTACACCCCTTAAAGCTGGTTTGGCCAAGAATAATAATGTACAACTGTTGGAACAAAAACCTCCCATTAGTAACTATTTTCAGTATTTTATTCTCCATTGGCACTCTTGGAATGTCTTCCATTCTCACTTTAGCTGCCTCAGGAGCCTTACAACTCCAGCGGAAACGTTTCTTATGGAGCAGGGAGTAAGAGTTAAGTGTTTCTCCCACTTTTGAGAGAAGGCCCTGTAAATGAAGCTGCACCTCCAGGATTTGTGATGCCTCCTAGGATTATAGGAATTTGAATAATACTGTAATCAATACTACTTTGAAGAGGCTAGATTTTTAAAACTCCCAAAATCTACTGCTGCACAAAGTTTTTGTTGAAAGAAGTAATAACTGCAATAGTGTAATAGAAAGCTGGAAATAGAATTGAAAAAAAGACAGTATTTCAAGTGTCCAAGCCTGGCTTATTATCTTGCATTGGGACTTCTTATATGGCAGCATACTTCTGCATTTCCTGTGTCCTGGTGAACACATCTATGTGGGTCACATGATGAGAGGAACACACAATTATCATGAACGTGAGGAATGGCCATGGTGCTAAGTTGTTGCAGGTTCTCCTTCAGTAACGCCCATAGGACCATAGGGTAATTGGGGTTGGAAGAGACCCCTGGGGAGTTATCTAGCTAAGATTCAGTATCAGAAAACATTCAGGCATTGACTTGAAACACAGAAGTGCAAGTTCACAATCCATTTAAAACATGATTTGAAAATGAGAGGTGTGTTGCATAGGAAGTCTGCTATAAAGAGTAGTCTGAGCTGACTGAGCAAGACCCCTTTCAGCTTGAGACTTGGTGACCTTTCTCCTGGCATGTGACTTTTGGCACTAAAAGCACTCTGCTGTATGTGGTGTCAGATTGCCAAGCTGTTCTCCAGTGTGCTATGTCATTCTAGGCCTGGAAAGTTAAGAGGTGGATTTGTTAGTGGTGGGATCAGTAGTTGTACAAGTTTAGAGGACAGAGAACAAGGTCTTAGATGATAGCACTGATTTAAAAAATAATAATAATAAATTTAGGCCACTAAATATTATCTTTGTACAGTGGATGGAATTGCTTCCTGATACTAAACACAATATTTTGATGGGCTATCTGACTATTTAACGTGCACAGAAATGTGATTTTGACATGATTAGCAAAAGAAAATATAACATTTGAGAAAGCCATCTAATCCTGCTTCCTCCTTTTAACTCTGGAGAACCAGAGAAACGGTAGCATTTGAAATGGTGATTTCCTCTTTGGTCTAATTATTATGAGTTGGAATGATTAACAAAACAGAAAACAAGCACTTAATGGACACATAAAAGCTGTTAAGTAGACACAAAAAACACTTATGCTCTGTATTTGCTCTGCTGTTAGTGGTGAAATTTCAGAGACGCTACCTCAGCGTTACTATTTAACCTGAGTTTTAGAGATTCAAACAAGAGCAGACAGGTTTCATTAACATAGGAGGTCCCTGAAGAAATAAATATTTATTAAACTTTCAGTGATGTAAAAAAATGTGTTTTTTTTTTTTTAAAACCACACTTCAAGTGTTGGTGTACTGCCTGCCAAATACATAGCTGGTGAGCTATTTAGAAGCTTCCTGTTCCACATGCTAATTAACAGTCTATGAATTTTAACTTAAATCAGGGTCACATAGCTGAAATGTATTTCAGAAAAGGCCTGCATTTGTCATTCAAAGGCATTGCCAAGGTTTTAAGGCCCTGCTATAAAGTGGATTTCACAGCTTGAAAAACTAGTTCTCCAATAACAACTGGGTCAAAAGTGGGAGGAACCCTTATGCACTGAGTCACATGAGGTGCATTAGAGTTACTTACATTTGAAATCAGAGTTAATCCAAAACCAGAACATTTAATACAAACCTCTTTGAATCCTTGTGGGCACTGTGGCCTTGGATTCATATCCTTACATATCCAGATTGTGTTTCTATGGCTTTAATTTGAAATGAGATTCATTAGTCAGGTAGCAATAATCTTGGACAGAAATGCTTCTTTCACCATCAAATCTAGCCAGATTTTAGGGGAATCTGGGTTTAAGATGACCATAACATCTTCTACCTTCGTTTGGTACAGAATGAAGAAAGTCAGTTATCATACATGTGGTACAACCTTTTCTTTCTACCACTGGCACAGCTGCATCTTGTAAAAAGCCAAACAATTTTCTGATATGCAGATTCATTGATTTCAAATGCCTCTTTTCATATTCTATATTTTTCCTTTCATGTAAAATTAGCTTTATTATAATACAGCTCTTCTCTGTACCCAGTTATATATATTATGTATATAATATATATAACAATATATATATTAGTTCACTTATACATATTTTAGATTTTTTGCACCTTAACCATTTAAAAAAGTATATTGCTTCATAATCTACCATTGATTTGGAAGATAAGTTTCAAACATTGATAATACACATTGCTTTGTTTATTTATCACTTCCCTATTGTTTAGCTGCAGACTTGATTACCTTTAGTCCTCGCTATAGAAGGGGAACAAGTAAGGGGAACAAGTAAGTTTACTCTGGCAAGTTGCATTCTCGGCTCTTTAGGAAAAAACTTGAGCCTCATCTACATGATTTAGCAGCCCAGATGCATATTTAGCTGTATGTGACTATCGGGGGAGCTAACTAACCCAAAATCGAAATGGAAGCAGAATAAATAATGACAATCTAAATATTTGAAGTTAAGCTTGAGCTAGTTGTTGTCAGAGCAAAGAAAGATATGGAGAAAGTGAATCTGGGATATTGTTGAAAGTGTTGAGATTCAAGGATTTTCTTGCTGCCTTAGGTGGGATGAGTGGGAACAAGAGGAAGAGTGAAGATGCTAAGGGAGGTGTGACAGTACTTGCTGCTGGGAGCTGCCAGATGTTTTTCCAGTTACTCTTGCCACTCTGCAATTACATGCTGTTAATAATAATAGTATATTGTAATAGGCCTTAAAATATATTTTTAATGAAGTGTTAAGGCTATGGCTTTCTATCTCTTACAGCAGCCTGTTGCATATGGCAATTATTTACCTCTCCTATGGGTAGAGTAATTCTTAACAAGAATGACCCTTGGATGCATGGGGTGGAGAATGTTAGTAATATAACTTCTGTTCACTGTTTGGTACCTAGGATCACACCTGGATGAAGAAGTTAAATTCTGGTATTTATGGTTTAAGTATATATATATAAAAAGGGGCAGGATTCAAAGAAAATCTACAGGCATGATCAGAAGTATTGGAAAATATGCTTTTTGTTTTGAAAATGAGTGCAGTTTATATTTCATGGACATGGACTGGTCTTCCTTCTCTATATGCCCATGCTCAAATGGCAATAGAGCAAAAACCTACTAAATATTCAATAAAAAAGTCTTTCTCCTTACTAGCTTCTTCCCAGCCTTCAAGCATTATTCTGTGTATTGAAAAATTTCCTCTGGTGAAGGCTGAGCTGCTAGACTCGAGATGCCCGTATTGATCGGTTCAGCTAACAAGCAGCCTGGAGCAGGTGTTATCTGCAAGAGGTGCACGGGCTGACATGGAGAGATGTGATCGGGGGATGGAGCACATCCTCCGTGAAGACAGGCTGAGGGAACTGGGCTTGTTCAGCCTGGAGAAGAGAAGGTTGTGAGGAGACTTTGTTGCAGCCTTTCGTATTTAAAAGAGGATTACAAACAGGAGGGGAATCGACTCTTTGCAAGGATAGAAAGTAATAGGGCAAGGGGGAGTGGTCTTAAGCTCAAGGGTAGATGGTTTAGATTGGATGTCAGAGGGAAGTTCTTCACAGAGGGAGCAATGAGATGCTGAAATAGTCTGCCTGGAGAGGCTGTGGATACTTCATCTCTGGAGGTGTTCAAGACCAGGATGGCTGGGGCCCTGGCAACCTGGTCTGGTACCAGATCTGGAGGTTTGTGACCCTGTCTGTGGCAGAGGATTGGAACTCAGTGATCTCTGGGGTCCCTTCCAAGCCTTTCTATGATGATTCTATGTGCCCAGCATTGACCTCAGATCTTTGTATCTGGACAAAATCCTGCCACATCATTTTGTGAGGAGATGGGCTGTTAAAGTGTTAGCCATGAAAGAAGGGGAAGCTCCTCCCCCTTTTTAAATTGCTGCTTCATCTATTTCCAACTTTTTTTTTTTTTTTTATAATGCAATTCCAGAACATTATTTTCAAAAGCACTCTGAAGTTTTCATCAACTTTCGATGCTGGAGGGAGGGTATAATACTTGCTGTGCTGCCACCTTGTGTTCAAAGAGCCGATTTAATTTCAGCACTGTGGGATTATTTTTTTGTTTTTTGAAGTTTATTTGCTCATGAAAGACGTTGGGTATATATATATATGTGGCTTTTTACTAGCTTGATGGACAGAAGTTCCTCTGAATCTTATTACACGCTGCAGATACAGCGTATCTGAGAAGTACAGCCAGGAGACGATCTTCGAGCAGGAAGGAGATCAAAAGCAGATTCTTGTAGATAAGCGTGTAGCTAATAGGGGGAAAATATCTTCCATCCTGAGGGAGAGCTGTTGTTCTGAAGAGCTGGTTTTGGTCTGTGGCTAGCTTTGCACAATTCTTCAGTCTATTGTCTACTGACACGCATGTGGATAATGAAGATGCATTCTGGATATCTAAAGACAGATGCACAAATGTGTTTCATGACTTTTCTTTCTTGTCTTTTTTTCTTCTTTTCTGTGTAGCAGGTACTGTACAGAGTGAGGTTAAAGAGAACTGCACAGAAGAAATGATAAAAGAGATGTGTAGCATATTTTATACAGCAGAGTGCAGTGTTAAAGCAGTTTCCATTGTGGTCTACTCAGTTTCCAGGCTTTAATGTTGTCAGGGATCAAGACAGGCAAATGGAACCAGAGAAAATGAGAGCCAGCCTGATCTGTTCCCCATCTCTTCAGACAAACCTTTTGAGATGCCTGTGAAGGGTGTATGAGGGCACTTGTGAGACCCGGAAAACCCTGCTGAACTATCTTTTTGAAATTTAACAGTACATGAGGGTCTAATTGCAGTTTACACCCCTGCCAGTTCCCTTTGGAACTGTAAAACCTCTGATTATGCTGGACTTCTTCTGCCTCCTTCATTGCAGGAAGGAAAGGTGAAATCCTTACGGGTTTCAGGGTTTTATAGTCCTGGGGTTTTCGCAGGTTTGGAGAATGCCCCTGAGTATTGCTAAACTTTCAATGAAAAATCTGTGTAGCTGATGGGAAGATGGTGATCACTGCCTGTTTTATTGAAATAAGACACTGCTACATTGTTGGTGGGGAGCAGGGCTGGTCACGTTCTTATACAAGGATACCAGAAACAAAAGGGAGTGAAACATTTTATTTCTAGTGCAAGCTTCAGTGATGTTCCTGTAGTGTCAGTAATGTTTTGAGTTCACTGGCTACTCTGGCAGCATGCTCCTTCATTCTTTACCTCTATTTTGGTACCTCTATTTTGGTGTGTGTACTCCTCAGTCATGTATTTCTGTCTGAAATTCCGATTGCAATTTTTTTTTTTTACATCATTTGGAGATAAAGGGTAAGACCTAGGCATAGAATGATAAGAAGCAAGTCTTAACCTATATTGTACTTTATTTGTATTTCTCTGCTCACAAATGTATTCAGAGAGCAAACGCATCTTTGATACTTAAAAATCAAGTGTAGTTTTTTATTTTCCTATTTTTGTTTGTTTCAATTTGGTCAAAGAAAATGCTGCACAGAAACAATATAATCCTGAATTTAATACATTCTATAGTCAGAGGTATTTATCCTATTACACGTTTAAAATTTAAATATTATTTATTTCAAAGTAGGAAGGGTGGAGAGACCAGTGAAAGATAGAACCATTATGAAGTCTTTCTCTACAGTCTCTCTGAGCAGATTGTTTCATCTTCTAAGAGGATGGACAGGGAAAAATAAGAATTAAGCAGAGAATGAATTGTATGACTTTAACAGTTTATTAATTGTCAATATTTTCACATATAAGTTTAAAAAATTAAACCCCACTCCTGCCCTCAGGACCCGACTTCTGCTTCATGTGAACTTTTCAAATCTAAAGGAAAGGAAACATCTGGTGTATCATCTGGCCAATGAGGCATTGCACTGCAATAAGTCATGACAATACATTTGATGTTTTTATTGCATATATGAATAATATATATTGCTTTGTCTATATATTTGTCATTGTAATTTTCCTGCTTTAATTAACCCACAAATCATGCTGCAGAAGTATATATGGACAATTGAGTTAGTCAAATGCCCTACTAATAGTCTGATATCTGAAAATAAGGCTGTGATTGGAAACTATTGTACCGTAACAATTATTCATATGTCAAATAATAAATATGAATTTATTCTTTAATGTTTTTTCCTATAAACAGTATTGTTTACTATAGAACTTTATTTCATCTCTCATCTTAAAATAACCTCATGCAGTGTTACTCACTTGAAATATGTTTCCTGTAGGACAAAGGCAAACTTGCCCTTCTCACAGCCTTGTTGATGAGGAATGGTATTGAGGCTTGAGAAATTGCACTTGTTTCTCCTTCTAACTTCACAGGCATCCAGATTCTTCCTTTATGAGCACTGGAATTAAGTGAACATTCTTTGAACAACATGAGACTTGACATATCAGAGCATGCAGTTATGGAAAAGGCCAGAGTAATTTTTTTGAGTATATAATAATAAATATGACAGACCTACTGGGTGTACTTATGGAAATATAAAAATGTCACAAGGTCTAGTTCTTCGGGCACCTGCCTTCCATCTGCCATCCGTTGGCCAGACACTTGCATAAATACACAGCCCTTTGCCAAAGTGGCCTGCACTAGGTGGCTAGTGTGTGGACTGTGTGGACTGAAAGCCCACAATGATAATTTCATAATTAAACAAAATGTGGGTGCTAGAACACCAAAAGGACAACAAAACCTCGAAATCATTATTACTGACAACAACAGATGCAGCCATGTATTTCATATTCAGAAGTCATAATTGATAATAAAGGTAATGCTATTTAATTATAGTTAATTTTTTTTATTTACTTAGGATTTTTCTTAATGGAGAAATGATATATTTTTTGAATTTTTGCACTATTTGAGAGCAGTGTTAAAAAACAGCCACATTCAAGCCTTATTTTGCAGCGGTTTATCAGATTGAGATGGCTAAAATAAACATGACAAACGTTATTTTGTAGAACTTAATACTGTTAATCCTTAAAGCATGGAATCAGGAAACTCTTATTCATACTGGTATTTGATACCTGTAAGCAATCTCAAGTTTCTAATGCTGATTTTCTTTTCATTCCACAAAGAAAACTGCATCAAGACCTTTTTCCTGGAATATTACTTGAGGCTATTCAGAAAAAAAAAAAAAAAAAAAAAAAAAAAACACAACAGGAAATTTGGCTCTTTAGCTCTAATAATGGTCTCTTTATTGAACAGTGACTTGCTTTTTTTGTTTAACAGATTTTCTTATGAAAGGGCTAGAAGTGAATAAACGACAAGTTCAAGCTCATCTGATTTCTTTTGATTTATGTTGACCTTGAAAGAGAGAGAGGTCATGCTGTTGGCAGGCAATAAGAACTAATCTGTTACTAAGTGAGTAATTAAAAGTGAGGCCTTATATATTTTTGTAATGAGTTGACAGCAATTCCATCCCCATGTCATACGATTGCTCTAATCAACATGGTCATTGCATTTAGTGCCAAATGAGAAGTTTACAAGAAGTCAGATGACAAACTCTGAAATGTGCAGTTCTTTCAAATGTGCAGCTGACTGACTACATTGTAAATGAAGAGAATGTCCAATAAAAATTAATGGCAAACTGATGTGTGCAATCAGGAATATTAAGTTTTTCTAACGAATTGGAGTGGATGCTTATTAGCAAATTCAAGTGAAAGATGTGGTGATGTGATCAGCTAACAAAAAAATCTGAGTTTTGGCGGCTGGGCCATTGCAGGCTTCTACTATTTAACTGGAATGACTTAAGTCTGTTCTGACATCAGGCATGACTCTATTGATTTCTATGTCACCAAATAACTTATAGAACTATCCAAAACATATTAGGAAATCTGTTTCTTGAGATCAGAATAATTTTCAAAGTTGGTTCAGGGCCTGGATGTTCCTGCAAAGCACTGAATTCTTTGGTCCCAGTCCAGGAAAGCATAGTTGTTAAGTCTTCTCTGTCTTCTAAGACTGGCTTAGAGGCTGGGTTTAATTCCAAACTTGCTCTTAATCCGTACTGCTTACTGATAGGATCTCACTGAACTCAAGCTTGGAGACAACTGGGAAGAGAACTTCACATTTGTTCTTTGTGTTACTTACTTGGTATTCAAATGACATTACACAAGTAATGTTGGGATGGCAGGATGTCCTAGAGGCTGGATAGAATGAAGTCATAGATGAAATATCCTACAGAAGAATTCCACTATTGCCTTTTGTAAAGTTAGGTACGATTTATAGGCAACTGAAATTGCAGTAAGGAAAAAACTAAAGGAGATTTCCTCTTGATCATTTTGGGTCTCTAGGCTCTGTCAGAATCAGCTGAGCATAGCTGCTACTCTAAACATCTACTTAAATCTTTCTATTTTCATTTTTAAGGTAGGAGGACTTTCATATATAATGTGCAAAAACATTTAAGACATGCCTATATATTTTACCAAATTTGGGTGACCCCTGGCAAAAATGAGCCTCCAGAACTGTAGGTTTCTATTTAAAAAAGAAAAATAGTTGTTTGTGTAATCACAGTTGATGGCTAGTAGCTTATGCTGCAGGCAGATCACAGAAGTACTCACCAATGAGGCTGTTTCACCTATTTTTTCCCCAGCTCTACCTTTTGCTCTACTTTTTTAAAGTGTTATGTTACTATACAAATTACATCAGTGAAAATAGTGAATACTGACAGAGAAATGACAAAAATTCTTTCACTTCTTATCCTGTGATTTACATTTGTCAGCTATCTGTCCAATGTTACTTGAGAAACCTCTTGCAGAGAAAATTTTGATAAATACATAAATATCAGTAGTAATTAGTTTTTTTTTAGAATCACTGTGAAGTCTAGAGTTGTACTCACCTGTCTTTCAAAGAAATGAAAACAGTAGTCTTCACAAACTTGCTTTTGAGTTTGCATAAAATATTACTGTGGGTTTCAATTAGGTTGTTAGATTTGATTTGCATTTCCTGTGCTTGCATGATTCCATCCTTGATGTAACATATTTTGAGGCTGCATATCAATCATATTTAACTTAGAATCTGATGTTTCTCAAGGGGAGATTAGTTGAGTATCATTGCATATTGACCACCAAATGTTGAGACTAGTTCTTTACCTATTTTCTCCAGATTACTAGTCAGATTCTACCATAAAACATCAGAGCTACAAGTGCCTGTAAAGTACTTTTTCCATTATCTAATCATTGTTCATTTTGGCTGTAAGCTCTGCTATGTATGATAAAATCTACAGAAATATGTGAGATTGGCATTACAGTCAGGCAAAAGATATTTCTTGCAAGTGACAACAGCACAATTTCATATCTCAGCCAGCTTTTGCTTGGGTCCAAAGACATTGTGAAACAGGCTGGAACTGTTTGTGAATGGGAGATTCTGCCTAACAGATGGCTATATGCAAAGGCAGCCAAGAGACCATGCATTAGTATTGTGTATTTGTGGGGGCATGAGCTGTAGCCAGAGAGGTATGTAAAGAATATGCCCTAAGCTTTCTGGTCCAAGATTAAGCAGATATGTCATTTCTAATATGGTTTGGGGGTAAACTTCTGAAGTATTAAAAAAGAATGCTTCTGCAGCTGTTTCTGCACCAAAATAAGTCTAAAAGAACAACTCAGTAATGTTATGAAGTCAGCAACATTCAGGGAGCTTGAAAGGGCTGTTTTTTTTAGAACTGCATTTTTGTATTTCTTAGTTAGGCCCTTGGACCACAGCCAGCTTTCTGCTGAGAAGGTTGGCAGGGAGCAGGAGTTGGATACCCAACAGTCTGCTGCCTTCCATGGCCTCCTCTATATGTAGTGTTCCTGCTTCATAAAGCCATTAGTGACCAGATTACACAGAACATGGGTTTTTGTTTTGTAGCTTTTATTTGTTGTTCCATTTCCTGTTTCATTCATAGTTAACCTCTGCTCTTTCTAGTTCAGACATAATATCAAAGTGAATTTGGAAATGAAATTCATATGGAAGAGAATGAATAGTAAACCATACGTGCTATATCCAATATCACTTTCTAAAATATAAAAAAATCTTATAATTATTTTTTAATAAACAGAATGTTTTTATTAATGTACAAACTTTTAATAACGGTAAATTCCCCCATCCTTTTCCATTTTTTTGAACCGGCCCCCCCCCCCCCCTTTTTTTCTCCAATCAAAACCAGACTAGAATTAATCAAGAGCTGCATGTTTAGTTGCAAAGACTTCTGTTGGCAAGATGCCTTTGAATTGCACATTTAGAATCTGTAATGGATTGGACAACTCCTTTTTCAACCCTCACTAAAGGCACTTTCTTTTACAGTATTTTTATATGGAAGTTTGTATGTAAATTTATATCTGTATTTTCTTACAAATATATCAGTGATGACTATGTGCAGCTTTGGAAGAATCATCCAGAGTTAGATAGAAGGGACCCTTTTGAGCATTGTAGGAGTGGAGATAAATGGACAGGCGTATGTTCTTTGAACCTGAGCAGAAATACAACTATTCCCCACAAATAAAAAACTTCTTGATGTATTCTTTCTCTGGAAAGCTGAATTAAATGTGTTCATAAATTGGAATTATGCTTTTATGAATCTGTATGTTCATGATTTTAGGAGATGCCATACCAGCTCAGACATTAGCTCCTGGGGGTGGATCTGAGAGCAGTGAGTTGTGGATGTTTCAGAGAACAAGGGGAATAACCCACAGTAGGTTGAAATGTTGCTTTCTGCCCCATCGCTGGATTTTATTTTATGTACTAGGATTTAAGAGATTGTTTCAGGCCTGAAGCACAGTGTATGATATGCATTTGTATTTTTTAGGTGTTATGCAAGGGAATTAAAGAATCTTTATTTTTCACTCAGATCATATTACACGTACATATTAAAATTGAAGTCACAGTTACTATATGTTGTCAGAAAGCCGAGTATTTTCAAGGTAAAAGATAAATACCTCAAATATCATTGCAGTAATGTAGCCAGTGAGACAGGGAAGGAAACATGTGAAGTTTTTCTGATAGCCTGTGATGTGACTAAGATGCTTGGTAACAAACTGTGTGATAGGAGATTCTAAATAAGCCTATTGTTTCATACAAAATTTATTGTAGTTGCTAAAATATCAAAAGCCTCCAACACCCTACATATCAGCTGTTATTCAGGCTTCTCTGTTTTGGTGCTTTCTGTACATACAAGTAATAAAAATACCAGGAAAATACATGAGGGCTGCTCCAAAAGTAATGCCTCCTACTTCATTATGTCAGCCCAGAATCTCAGAGATGGATGTTAGTATCATGGCAATAGAGTTTGAACCTTCCCACCAATATTCTGTTTCATTTTGTTGCTGTGTGGCAGAAGGCAGCAGAGGGGCACTGTGGTGGAATGGCACCTGAAATGGAAGTGTGGATGAAGTAAAGGGGCTTGTCATTGAATTCCTCCATTCAGAAAAAAAATGGCACTCATTCATATTCATTTGGTGCTTCCTGAACACTGATGGAGACTAAACAGTGGATGTGGTGCATTTCAGCAGTAGCAACAGCAGTGTGACAGACAAGCCACATTCCAGATAGCCATGCACAGCTGTCATACGACAAAATGAAGAGTGTCTCAACCAGTTCATCCATGTGAACTGGCAGGTACCTGTATACAGAGCTGAATATCTGCCTCTCTGCGTTGGTAACAACAATGGCAACATTGGAATACCACAAAATTTGGACCAGATGCTCACACAGGATCAAAAAGAACACTCTGTGAGTTTGTCAGTATCCATTAAACCAATAAGAGGCTGTATGTGGTAGTTTCCTGGATCACATCATTACCAGTGATGAGATATACTGTCACCATTATGAACTGGAATCAAAATGGCAGATCATTGAGTGGCAAGAAGTAAACTTACCATAGAAGAAAATGAAGATGCAGCCCTTAGTGGGCAAAGTGGTGTGTGCTGTCTCTTAAGATAGGACAGGAATGATCCTTCTGCATTTTCTGGAACCTGGACAACCCATTAGCTGACTGCTACACTATGATGCTGGCTAACTGAAGGCTCAAACTTCCAGAGTCAGACCAGTCAAGAGAGAAACTTTCTCTTGTAGTATGATAACGCCAAGTCCCATACCTGTTTGAAGACCATGGAGCACACTGCCAGTCTTAACTGGATTGTTCTACCACATATATTGTAGAATTTGGATATGGCATCTTCTGACTTCCATCTGTTCAGAATGAGGAAAGATGGACTGTGTGGGCAATGTTATCCTAGCAACAGTGCTATCATTGCAGAAGTGAAACAGTGGGTCACCTCCACTGGTGCAAATTTTTAAGGGTGCAGCCTGCAGGCTTTTGTTTATTTCTAATAAAAATGCATAATTAATTAGGATGCATTACTTTCAGAACAATCTATGTATATTGAACTCTATGTACCTTTATGTCCTAAATCCATAAGGAGATAAGTTGCTATTGCCCCTGAAATGACATTTACAGTTTCTGACCTTGAACTCAGATTGTGTAGTATGTGTCCCACTCTGCCCACTATGGAGCATCATTCTTTGAGAATGACTAGAAAAAAAGGTTTTTTCTTTTTTTTTTTTTTTTTTTTTTTTTTTTGTGTGTCTGTCTTTCTGTAGGATATGTAAAATGTAAAACTTCAGTGGTTGAAGAATCCCTGTCATCAGGAATATTAAGAGGAGATGAGTGTCAGGGATAGTCTAAATTTGCTCACTCCTTTTTCAGAGCTGGAAATTAAAACGGATATTCTGTGGCTGCTTCTTACCCAAGATTTCTGTGGTTTGGTTATCTCTATTATCTTAATGTTTTCAAGTCCTGTGAAAGAATATACTGGCCATGTAGCACTGACAAAAGGCTCAGATGTGAAAAAAGGCTTCAAGGCTTGGACTAGGAATGGCTTACTAAAGTAAGAGATAGAGAAGTGAACTTCAGAGTTTAGACATCTGGCATTGATAACATGTGTCTTGAACTTATCCAGAATGACAGATCTTTCTTGAATATTCCCATTAAAGTACCACTGACCTCTCCTTTAAATCCTTTATTTTATGTTTGTCTATAATTTAACTTGACTTTGCATTAAATTTGTTTCTGTTGCTGAATAAATGAATCCAGTGGTATTTGTCTTACATAAGGGGCCAATCTTTTAAATGTAATGTTTGTTGAGAAGATAGATAGCATGTTGGGAGATGTCTTGTCCTGCCTGTGTGGGGTGGTGAATAGATTGGTTAGTAAAGGACTTGAAATGTCATCTAGCTGGATCTTTGTGATGCAAGCTTTAGTGGATGATTTGTTGCCTGTGAGTCAGATGCTGTTTCCTAGTGGCACATCTTCCAATGATTATCGTTGCTTTTTTTTCTTATCTACTTTTCTTCTGGACTTGTTTCTTTCTTTGTTCAGAGATGTACATAAAATTAATCTTTGTTTTCTGGCCTTTCTCTCTGTTTACCAAAACTTTCCTTTTGGAATACTGCTCATCCCTTTTTATGTTATTTGTTTAATGCTGACATATGTAAAATTATGCTCTCTTCTAGTTAGCTACTCAGGTCTTACATTAGCTTTAAGTAATATGTATTAAATAACTTAGGAAAATCCCATCTTAAAACCAGCTGTTTAAAAATCGCAATATCTTTATCTCAAAAGCTAGACCTTTTCTAGCTAGAAGATGGCTGGTTATTATTATGAATCACTCATTAGAAATTAATTCCTGCTTCACCTTAAATAAGTAGTACTCTATTAACAATTTTGCAAGGTGATGTGAAGAAATGGAAATAAGGGTAGGTAGAGTAGGGAAGTGGCCTATATAATGAAATTAATGAGACTTCAGGAAAACTCCTACTGTGTAAAGCAACCATATCTCGGAATACATTGACTCTGTTCCAAAACTGCTATAATATAGTTATCCAGAAACACTCATCAGTGTCTCAGTGCTGTAAAATATATTTAGTCAGAAGTTATTAAGGTAAATTTCACATCAGTCTGCCCTCTCACTGTAACTACATAGCTTTCATACTCTGTGTTTCATAAATATCTTAGGCTGACTGACAGTTACACTGCTTTCATTGTGCATGCCCACCTTTGTTCTGGCCATGTTTTCCTGCCTCTTTCTTTACATCAGTTCTAGAACTCATGAAGCTGTGAAATAAGTAGCTCATCAGGATGAAAATTAACTGGAAATAGAGAATTGTTTTAAATCTGATCAGTATACGATCTGACCTGCAATGTAACATTAATTGCTAGAGCTGAAACAAAGGACTGCAAAAGGACCTGCAGAAAAGGGTGGGACTGACACTTTTGCAGTAACCTGCTGGTAGATCAATTTAAGGCAGTTGTGATCTGTGGTGTACTTAGCAATTTTCATAATACATTTGGTAAGTGACAAAAATTCTGTTTGAATTTCTTCTTCTGTGGGTGATATAGAGTTCTTTGGATAGTTTATGATATTTATAAAATACTAAATTTGCAATTTGCAAATAATCTTGCTAAGTAATTTTTAGCAGATTGGTACATCTCTTACCATGGTCTGTCTGCTATGCGGAATTATTTAAGTCTGATTTTGAATCTTACTTTACTTTTTTTACCCTCATTGTTAATAAAGCTTAATGTATGGATTTTTTTTTTCTTCTGGCAACAATGAAACCTTTGTTTTTTGTGAGGAATTGCCTCAAATTATCATTCAACCCATGTGTATTTTTTTTTTTTTTTATTGTGGCAGGTAAGATTTGTTGTTTGATCTATGGAGAAAATTGATCACAGCTTACGTACACACATTACTCTGAAAGCAATGCCTCCTATTTTTTTTTTTTTTTTCCCATGGAAACTACAGTAGATGCAAGGGACGGAATAACATTATTTGTTTGAGCAAATTTTGAGCTACAAAATGCTATATTCCAGCTATTAGCTGATTACAAAATGCTTTCATTTTGTGGTGTGACAAAATGTGCATGGCAGTCTATAACACTGTGGAAACACACCACCTGTGGCCTCACTGTGCACACATCCACTGTTTAGTCTCCATCAGTGTTCAGGAAGCACCAGTGAACATCAATGGGTGCCATTTTTTGTCCGCATGGAGGAATTCAATGACAAACCCCTTTACTTCATCCATACTTCCATTTCAGGTGCCATTCCACCACAGTGCCCCTCTGCTGCCTTCTGCCACACAGCAACAAAATGAAACAGAATATTGGTGGGAAGGTTCAAACTCTATTGCCATGACACTAACATCCATCTCTGACGTTCTGGGCTGACATAATGAAGTAGGAGGCATTACTTTTGGAGCAGCCCTCATGTATTTTCCTGGTATTTTTATTACTTGTATGTACAGAAAGCACCGAAACAGAGAAGCCTGAATAACAGCTGATATGTAGGGTGTTGGAGGCTTTTGAATTCCAACCATAGTTCTAGGTGGAGCAACTTAGCCACTAAGTCAAATTGATTTCAGCTCTCTCTTCTACGTTGTGTTAAATAACAGTAATATTTTTGTCTGTAATACCTTATGTTTTGGAGACTACAAATGTTGGTGCTATGAATTACTTTAAAGATGAAAGTGTAAATTGTTACCTTACTTATAATTCAATTTTTAAGAATGTAACAATCTTTAATAATATATTTAAAGGTCCCATTTATGTGGCTACTTAAATGTTCTTCCAAGCTTAAAATTAAAGAAAATGTGTAAGCCAGCAGTTAAATCCTACTGCTACCAGTAGTACTAGAGCAGGTATATAAGTGCATTGCTGACAGCCTCTTTGTTTGGTTTTTGCCGTTCAGCCTTCCAAGGGCTTAGTGGAAGAAAGTTGTTTAGGTATGTGTTTGGGAAATATCACACTGTGTTCTTCTGCCAGGCTATCAAGTCAACCTAGAATGCTTTGGATGAAAACAACATGTTTAACAGTACAAAGTTCTTTTAATAGATCTGGTTATTTTAGTTCAGAATGAGGTCGTTGATGTGAATGCTTCTCTCAGAATGATGATGACTAGAAGCCAGTGCCTATTTTACTGCAACTAACCTCTACCATTTGTGGTTTTAACAAAATTCCAAGTTCTCTTATGCAAAATAATAAAGCAGAAGTATTTTAGTGGTAATATCTGCACACTTAGAATAAGAAAAGCCTTGGAAACCTTGAGAGGAAAAATGAGCTCATTTTCATATCTGTTTTCCAAACTCTGGCAAGTTTAGTATAGCATGCTGATTGTTAGACATATAATTAATAAGCATCTTTAATAAGCATCTTCTGGTATCCATTTTGGCACTTCATTTCATTATAATTGCTTGAAATAACTAATAATGGAAATAATCTGAAATGGAGCTAGTTTTTAAAAAGACATCCAAGCTTATTGCCAGGAACACCCAGAATCTCAATTGCTGTATTTTTCTTTAAGTGAGAACAACTAGTGAAGATGAATGACAAAAATTTTGTTATTTGGAAGTATTATAATGTTCTTGGACCTGTGCTTGTGCAGTTCCTGGAATGTATGATGGCCTTTTTTGAGAGCATTCTTCAGCAATTTCAAGGGAGGATTTGGCATTCTCTGTGAGTACAGTCAAAAGAACTGAGAAAGAATATTAAGGACTCTCTTGAGAAGGTTTCCAGAACCAAGTAATCCATTCTGAAGCAATTGCCTTCCAGAAGGTGAAAGAGACTTCAGTTTTTTCCAACAGGAAGAGGGTAGCTGAGACCTGGAAGTCATGTCTGGAACATTCTGCAAGAAAAATAGGTACTGCTTAATGAATGTCATGAATGAATAATTTATTTTGGATAACATTTTTGGAGACTTATGTTTCTGAGATGGGAATCTGAAATGACTGTTTCCTCTTAGTAATAGTGGAAGGTGGTCTGTCTAGTCAGAGAAATTACCATATTCTAGTCTTTTAGTGTGGAAAGGATCATGACAAGTGTAAGAAATGAAATACCTTCTTGAATTTTCAATTTACTTTGGCTGGTGAGACAGAGCCAAACACTCTTTTCCTGTTAAGTTAATTTTAAAATGTTGTGTATGCACCTCACATAGCTGGTTTTGGATCTTATTTGTTTTTTCTCTTCCACTCCCAGTGATCTAATCTACAGCCTCTGTTCTTCCATTTAAATGACCTGTGTTTCATGCATCTCAAGGATTTCAATATCTGTATCATGTGATTCCCATTAATCCTCTTTATCCAGGGAATGGATTTCAAGTCTTTGTCGTTTTACTTCAAGGTATTTTTTTGTACCGTTGGAAATTACTTTGGTTATGCTTTTTTCCATCCATGTCTGGAAATATAAACAGAACAGCTGATTTAGGGATATAAAACCTATCAACTGTGTGGACAGCAATTTCAAACAGTACTAAAGAAATACAATTGAGGGATGTAAAATGTGCTTGGTATCTCAGACTTTTAAAAGATAAATTATTTCAGATTATTTCATAGTTTAGGAGATTATTTATATAGCACTGAGAAAGCAAACTTTAAGTGCCTAGAATTCACTCTGTGTTCCAATCTCACGTAATTAAAAAAAAAAAAGCATTTGTCTGCCCAAGGCCTGCTGACATCCATACTCCAGAAGCCCCTGCACTAAGAACGAGATGTAGATCTCTGGATGAAATACAGGGCTGCTTATTGCTGGTATTCACGTTCCCAGTTTAAGTGTATTCATACTAATTGTGGTCAATAGAAAGTGTATAATTTAGCTAGTCTCTCTGACTCCCTGAATGGCAATCTCAGATACGTATGCCAAGCTCAGTTGCAACAGATTTTTTCCAGCAACAGCATGTGGCTCTCTTTGGCAAACTCCCACCAGCCATTTTGTTGGCTGCTACTAAGTAGCCTCTTGATCTTTAAGGCAGGGAAGCCTACATATGACCTACATATTTATCTGGAAGCAGTTTCTTTCAACTTACCTTTCACTTCTTCAATTGCTCATTTGCTTTATATTTATCTATCTGTTTGGTTCCAAACCTCACAAAAGTTTCTAAATGCCTAGAAAGCAATTTACTGTTGAAAGGAACATTTTACATGCTAGAAATCTATGCAGTCTTTTGCTCTTCTATTTTTCACCTTTACAACCTCTTTTCATTGTGCATCCATAAGAGCTCTGTGTCCTCTAGATTTCATATGCTGTGCTTCTTTCTTGCTCCATTAGAATTTTTTAAATGATGTGCTATATTCTGTCTGCTTTTACATTTTGGCTTGAGATCTTAGTCTCCAACTTTTCTTGTGCTTCTACAATGGCAAGCCAGAAGTCCCTCATGATTTAGCACAGATAGTGATGGCTAGAGGAAGCAGAACCAGATGTCAAGAGATTTTCTTTGCCTGATCAGTATTAATAGGATTGAGCCTGATGGTACTGCAACTGTCTGGCAAGATGTGAGTTGTTGCATATAACCCCCTTTCTCAGGAAACAATTTGCCCTTCCCTTCCTGGCACAGGGAATACAAACACAAAGCTAATGGCCCACCTCTTCTAAGTGTTGACATTTGTACAAGTCTGTCAACTTTAAATTTACTATTGGCATCCACAACTCTGCTCTGTCATTTTATTTTTGATTTTTATATGTTGTTACCCAAAACACTGTCTACATGACTGTTTGCTCCTGCAGACACATGAATTAAACCTTAAAAGAATTCTGTGACTTAATGGAAATAGCAATAAGTTACATATAAGGGAAAGTGGAAGTCCTATGGAGGCACAAAATCTGCATTAGGCAGTAGTTCCTGACTGCTGGAATAAGTTTCTGGGTAGAACAACATTCCCACTGTTTTTTGGAACTAGATTTCTAAGAATAAAAAATGAGGATCACAGATGACAAATTTCACAAATTCTCTGTTGAGAGTAGACAAACACAATTGTCAGAAAGCTGCTATATTATGTTTTCCATCGTGGCAGTTACCTTCTGGGTCATTTGTTTAACAGCTATATGATAAAAGCTTTTCCTGAAATCATAAGGTGATCTTGAATACTGAAGAAAGTGTCCCTTCAAACAGAGTTTCACTGCTAACATGTGATTCAAAGTTTTCTCTGAGTTAAACATTCATAAGTGAAGATAGAAACATTACTATTTATTTCTATCTTCTTTCAATTTTGTACATGTACAGGAGACAGGGACCATGTGGGGTCTCAGATTGCATGTAGGAGAAAATAAAAAATAGATGGAAAAAGTAACAGCTTTCCTTAAAATTGGATGGAAATGAGTGCATCTTTCCAACACAAATTTCAGGGTGTGTGAAGGCAAATAATGCCATATCAGCATTAATACTGTTTAGATATTCCTACTGTTGACTTTTCATATGAATTTAGTAGAAAGACATACACCTATTCATTGAATTTCTATGAGTTTTAGACATGTTGCAGGCAGAAAGCAGATATGTCACATTTTCTACCCTACAAAGTACTACTTTGGTTTAGTAGGGTCACTGTGTAATATAATGTTGTCTAACATGTGGCTGCTCCATTTGGAGAAGTTAGTTCTCAGGTGAGCTTTGTATTCTCATTTTATCTTTCCCTCTACTACTTTTTGCTGACCTGAATGAAAACGCACAATAACATTATTTGATAAAGCAAATTCTCAGCCATAAAACACTATTTTTTTAAATACAGTCACTGTCACTAGCTATGCATTTTCACCAATGATAATTAAAAGCCTGAATATTCCTGTGGTGAAAATATCCATGGCTGTCCAGAGCATGGCTTGCCTTTCTCGTCACTCTAGCCACTGTTGAAACACAACACCATCCTTGTGCTCATGTCCACTCTTTGATCCTCAACAGTGTTCAGCGGGTGTCAATGAATGTCAGTGGGAGTCATTTTTTCTGTTTGAAGGAATTCAGTTCCATACCTTTGCTTCAACCGCGCTTTCATGTCAGATGCCATTCTGTCACACTGCCCCTCTGCTGCCAACTGTTGCACAGAAACAAAACATAATGGAATATTGGTGGGAAAGTTCAGTCTCTGCTGCCATACCTCTAGCATCATCTGATGTTATGGGCTGACGTAATAAAATAGGAGGCATTATTTTTGGAGGAGCCCTTATAAAATGTGAAGAAAAATCAAACAAAATGGGGAATGGTATTGTGAAGTGCATGCTTAAGTTATGAAATCCAGTATGAAAAGTACAATGAAATGAGTGAAGCATTTTCCAGAATCTAGTCCCAAAATAATGCTATGTAGTGTTCAGTAAAAAAAAACAACAAAACAATTCTTGAGGATGAAAAAGAGGAGAAAATCAGGGATTAGGCAAATGAGAAAAGGTGCCTAATTCAGTGTCAGGAATTGGACACTTACGATTGGAATTTCCCCATTGAAGGAAATAGTATAGCTCCCGATGTCACTGAAAAGTCCAGAACCTTAGCCACACATTTTATTTGGATCAGTCTTGCAGATCGTTTCAAATGGATGCATAGTGGTCTCTTTTCCACACCTGACTGTTTTCTGCTGTTGTTGGTTTTTTTTTTTTTGTTTTTTTGTTTTTGTTTTTTTTGTTTTGTTTTAGAATAAGTAGGGGACTGGAGGGAGAAGGGAGCATTCTTAATTTCTTCAATTCTTAAATTAAGGGGCTTTATGAAGAATATGTAAACCTTTTAGTAGAAGTTGATCTGATACCATTAAAAAAAGAAAAACAAACAAACAAAAAAAAAAAACAACAAAAAAGCAAAACTGAAAACCGAGATGCAATTCAGATGAATGTCAGTCAGTGAAATGAACTGATGACAGTAAGCTATGATTTTTCTGGATAGGGTGTCTGAAGAAGCATCACATAAGTGGAAATTGTAATTTGACATTTAGTTGATGATTTACCTCGATACAAAAAGTTTAGAATTTGTCTGAAAATACAAGAAATCAACAGCTACAAGGTAATGGCAAATTGTACAGCTGCATTAGTGGTGGAAAGCAGGCAGAGCTGCAGAACCTTCTTGAAAACCCATTTGGGAGCGCTCTCACAACCTGATTGCCTAAATTATATTTCCCAATGGCACTGCCTCTGTTGAGTCTCTGCTCTGAGGGGCTGAAAATAGAAACCCAGCAGGAAGGAGTGACAATATTTTTGAAGCTTTTTGCAGTTCTTGTAGTGGAAGGATCACATAATCATGGAATTGTGAGCACTGCTCAGGGGAGCTGTGGATTCTCCTTCTCTGGGAATATTCAAGGCCCTCCTGGACGCCTACCAGTGCAGCCTGCTGTAGGGGGCCTGCTTTGTGGGGGGTTTGGACTTGATTATCTCCGGAGGTCCCTTCCAATCCCTACAATTCTGTGATTCTGTGAAGGAGGAACTAATTCATGCAAAAGAGAGTGATAGGTGTGTGTTGTTTCCCAGGAATGTTCCAAACCCTGCAATTCTGATTCTGTGATTTCCAGAGGCTAACATCAATTGTGATCAATCCTTTCCACACCCTGGGGCAGCTGTTGGCAAATGTTCATATTTGGGTGAATAGGTAAATGTTGTGATCCAAGTTTGACTTGCAGTTGTTTCCCACTGTGTTCAACAGCAATTTCTTGACTCCACTTGTTTTATTCAGGTAAGAAATAAGTTTACATAGTTTACATGTAATACAGATATTGTCAGAGGACATTCTCTGCTGCCAGTTTTGCACATTCTTGCTTCTTTCCCAAATTATTCAATTCAGTGTGGAAGATACGGCAAGGCACCAGAGGGATGGTTTTTGGAATGGCTTTCAATATTTTCTGGATGTGGAATGGAGTCCAACCACACTAGAGTTTTCCAAAGAGCAAAATCATCCAAAATGAGGAAGATCAGCTAAACGTAATTTGAAATGGTATGAGGTCCTGGCTTTCTTGTATTTCTACTTTTTGCAGAATTAAATTTGATTCACTTGGACATCTGAATGAAGCAATTCAAGAACTTTGACTTTTTTGTACTTCAGGAAAACAAAATGAAACGATTCTCAGAGGATCCTCATAAAAACTGTGTGCAGTGTGCTTAATCACGGGCAGCAGGAGAGGCAGAATTCCAGAAAAGTGCCTAGGGAGTTGCACATGTTGTGTTTTCTCTGCCCTTTATACACTGACTCGCAAGCATGCACACTTCCACATCACTTCCTGAGCTTACACTGCTACTTTTATTATACTCAGATTGTCTCAGCAGCTGGAGAGTGTGAAATGGCAGCTAAAGAAGGAAAGGTAGAGGACTGTTTGTAACAGTATCAGCTCATATCTTTAATTTCACGTTTACTTTAGAGCTGAATTTCAAAAAGTGATTTACAGTTTTGAGAGATGTAGGGCTTTTATATTATTATTTTGTTTTTTGAATTTCAAATGGATTTGGGGGGGCTCACCATTTTTAAACAGCAGCATGTCACTGCTTCTTAGAAGCAACTGACCAATGTCTGAAGATCCTGGGTCATGTATTGGCATTTTTATACCTCATTATTTGTATTGAAGAATAAATTGAAAGCAACATGTGATCATTTCAAAATTAAATTACGTTGCACATCATATTTACAGTAACTCATCTCCCCTTCCCCTGTTTTTGGTGCTGTGGTGATTATGTTAAGCATATATTTTGAGCAGATAATTACATCTTAGTTGATTCCTTTATTATTGTACTTAAAAAATATTGGGTTTGCTTCATTCACTTTCAATGCACCAGTTGCCTGCAGCCTACAATAAGAATAAATGCAAACTATGATTAAAAGCTTTAGAAGGCAGATCTGACAAATGCAACATGGGATTTAGACACAAAAGGCAATTGGTCACTCCTACAAAATCGTATCCCAACTAATGAAAGGCTTTGAGATCAATAGATCTCTTCAGTAATTTGGAACCTGATGGGCAGCTAAATCTGCTGTCAGAAATCAGGCACCATACTGAAGTCAAAGCAGAGGAACATTCTGGGAAATGTGGGAAATAGAGGACTAGAAGGGGTTGCCTGGGTCATCAAGACCAGTTTTTTACTGTTGTAGACGTCCATGATTCATAATCCCTCTCATTAAGTTACCAAGATCTATCTTAGAACTAGTTTGCCTCCACATCTCCTCTTGGCTGGCTGTCACAGAACCTCTTTCTTCTGATGGTTAGAAGCCTTCTAATTTCCAACCTAAATATACTCATAGTCAGCCAACACCCATGTGTTCTTTTGCTAGTGCTGTCCTGAAGCTGAAAAAAGCTCCCTTTTGCTTCAGTCTCTTGATGCAGGAGATAGCATGTCCCGTCTATTCATTCTGCTGCACTATGCAAGCTCGGTCTTCTGGCTTTTTCTGTTGCAATGGCATTTCCATGCTGTAGTGATTCTCTTCTCTAGGTCACAGTCTAAGTTCAGCCATTTTGACCATGGCATTTCAGTGTGAGAGAGGCAGTGCCTTGTGTGAGAGGAGCAGCACACCTTCGGCTCTAGTGTAAACAGAATAAGGATTCCATGTTAAACAGGTAACTCAGATATGAAAGGTTGTGCTTGCAGATGTGACGGTATTAACACTTATAGTTCATAAACAGAAAGGAAGTGCAAGCTGAGGAATTAGTTTTGTCCTGCATCTAGGCTTACTAGTTTAATAATGTACATCAGAGGCTTTTCAGTAGAATCAGAATAAAATGTCACTCTAACAAAAGATGCTAATGGATTAATATTTCCTATGATACTGTTGATCATTCTTATATGTGAATGGGGCATTATTTATCAGACAGATCATATATTAGATTGTGTGTCATTAACTAATATTTTTGTACAGTGAATAATAAATTATTTTAAATAAACATTTAAAATAAGCTGTAGCTTTGTAGTAAAGTGTTTAGGATTTGGAAAGCCTTACTTTACCAGTAGATGGCACAAATCAGCTTGATTTGGCTTCAGAGCATGTATAAAGAATATATTGAATAAATAATGTATAGAAATTGTTTTAAAAGTTCTATTTGAGGTGATCAGATGGCAAGCAAAATACATTAACAGAAGAGTAACATTCTTACTTTCTATTGTGTTGCTTGGTGGATTTTTAGTGAAAACAATGTATACATCAATGCTTTATACTATCATTCAGGGAATTTTACCTGGTTTTGGCCTATTCAGACCTAAGTAGAAATGCCAAGGCAGTCAGTGGGTTTGGATTCGGTCCTCATGTCATAAGTACAAACCATCTACTTTTCTCTGAAGTCTTTGCCTGAATAAAGTTGCAGATTTGAGTTTGCTTATTTTGTCGGTAGCTTACTTTTTTTCTTCTGAGTATACACTATTATAACCAAATCTTCCATTCTTGCTGTTTAAATACCAGTTGGCAAAGCGTTTCATCTATTAAGTCTCTAACTCTTTTAATTGGGCTCATTTTAGCTCAGGGCATTTTGTACTTGGAGGATGGCTTCACATCTTGGAAGGCACATCCCACATGAGATGTGGAGGAGTGATTTGGACAATAATCTTGCCTCATCCTCCACTCCTCCCTTGCCAGCCATTGGGCCATGTTTTCCATGGGGAATCCCAGCCCTGGTGACTAGACAGATTGGCTCCTTGCTACGCAAAACAGGGCCATATTATGGAGAAACTAGGCAGTCATAGATGTGCCAGCAGCCTCCTCGTTGTCTCAGGTGTGGTTTCCACCCTGCTGGCAACCAGAGCCATATATGGCAACCATAGCCCATTTTCACAAAACACTTCTGATTTAGCTGGAGTCATTTCTCACAACAGGATAGAATACAAGAAATTAAAAAAAAAAAAAAAGGAAAAAAAAATAAGTGCTAATTGCCTTTGTTTGAATGTTGATTTTGTCATCCCTATAGCATTAGTTCCATTTGGTTATTCAGCATTTCTTTTAATGTATTTTTATGCAATGAATATATTATACCTTGGCCAAGGAAGTCAGAGGGCTAGCCAACAGCACTGTGAAAGTAAGGTCTGGGTTACATGCTAACGTGAAATTTCCTCTTACTCTGAAGTACTGAAGAGCAGTTTTATGAACTCTACTAGTTGTGAAACTGTCTTGGAATATGCTAGGGGCCAATGGAGAGATGCTAAAGAACTGTTTTCATTCCTGAATGACTCAAAAATCCCCTATAGTGACAATGCAGGTTTGAGAACACTACTGAGGGCAATAGTTTGCAGCAGCATGGATCATTGAAGGCCACTCAGCTGTTGAGATCTAGATGCTAAATCAAAAGAAGGTTCGAAATGAAAGAAGGTGGCAAAACATGTTTTAGGAGATACAAAACCAGTGGGATGAAAATGTTTATCTTTGCAGATGTGGATATCTCAGGTGGCTGCTAGATGGCACTAGAAGATGCTTATGTGGCTGAAGTGCTAGGAGACTGCAGGCAGATTTCTTCTGGGACTCCTACCTGGCTTGCTCTGGAAGCACAATGAATAAGCAGTTACAAATATACCAAGATAGTCCTCCTCCCTCTTTAGTACTATTGTGTGCAGATTTTAAGGATGGGAAAATGACTACTCCTTCTTGCAAATCGTAGCTTGTATTTTAGTGTCTTGGAACTTCAAAGGGATTTTGTGATTCTTTGGGGGCAAAGGAATTTGTACAAGTTTAATTACTGTTGTGACGCTGCAAAAGTCTATGTTTGCATGGGTGAAACTGGACTTAAATATGAGAACAGCCCTTCTATCCTCAGCTTTGAATATATCTACTGATGAGACTATTTTTGAAGTGTTCATAGCAAATAGAGAAAATGAAATACATTCTTATGAGACTTACTATGTAATCAGACAGAGAAAAGACACAAAAACTATCCTGGATGATCTTCAAAGCTTGATAATTATTTTTATTAGTTGTGTAGCACCACTTGCAATTGTGTTGGCAAGCTCAGTAAAAGGCAGGGTGTGTTTTAGAAGAGATTAGGATGAAAAGAGCTCAGAGCCTTTCTGTCTCTGAGCTAAAAGTAGTTTCATGCCCAAGGAGTAGCTGGGAAGAGGAGTAAGGGGGAGCAGTGATAACAGAGGCAATGGAATAATGGAAATAAAGAATAAGAGGAATTAGGAGCAAGATGTAGATAGGGGTGGACTTGTGCAGGGTCTGGAAAATTCCATCTTGTCTCTTACAGTTTCCAAGCAAACAAAAGCTTATCTAATCTTGGCTAAGGAGTATGAACACCGCTCATAAAATTTCTGGTTGCTTTTGAAAGTATTGCCTTCATTTTCTTTCTTCATGACTGAAAATTCAGACTATGCTATCCAGACTGGATACTGAGTTTTCTTTTACATCTGCTGCTGAGGATCATTTTACATAATCAGAGTGTCTTTTCTGCAATGTTCATGACACTAGTCTGGATATTAGCACTGTATTTATTACAAGAGTATTTATTTAAAAGAGTCAATTGAGATACATTGATGATGAACTTTGGTTTTTCCCAGATGCAGATATGGCAACCTTTTTTGGAGGGTGATAAGAGATCCTTTGGAGAGGTTTCATATGTGACAGTTCAGATAAAAAATAAAAATAAAGAAAGAAATCTTCTGAGAGTCCAACTAACATTTAGAAAACTCTTAGAAGTTGTAGTTTTCTCTCAAAGTGGTGCCATCTTGGCTGCATAATAGTGCTTCAGAATGCTTCATAGAAAAACACAAACCTTTGAGTAGGAAGGGACCTCTGAAAGTCCAACATCTACAGGAAACACCTACAGCTAGATCAGGTGGTCAGAGCCCCGTCCAGCTTGACCTTGAAAGTCTCCAGGAACAGACAACCCACCACCTCTCTTGGCAACTTGTGCCAGCGCCTCACCACCCTTACTATAAGAATCTTCTTTATATTCAATCTAAATTTCTATTCTTTTATCTTGCAACTAGTTATCCTTGTCCTATCACAACAGATCCTCCTAAACAGTTTGTCCCTTTCTTTTTTATAGCCCTCCTTTAGATATTGAAAATATACTCTTAGCCCTCCCCAGAGCTTCTCCAGGCTGATCAGCCCCAGCCAGCTCTTTCATTCTGTCCTCGTAGGACAGAATGAATCATTGAATCATTTCTGTGGCCCTCCTCTGGCCATGCCCAACAGGTCCATATCTCTACTATACTGAAGACTGCACATCTGGATACAGCCCTCCAGGTGAGGTTTCATCAGCACAGAGTAGAGGGGCGAGATCACCTCCCTCAACCTGCTGTGACCAGGCTTCTTTTGATGTGGCCCAGGATAGAATACACTTGCTGTCTAAATTTCTGCCAAAGGGCAAATCTGGAGAAGCATAGTACTATAGCACTGCTTGACTTGTAGATCAAGGCTATCTGCATGTTTTTGGATCAGGTTTATTGTAGTTGTAAATGAAGTCTGAAGTTCTCCATGATTGAATTCCCACCTAGCTAATACTGACTGGAGAAGCCATGCCAGAGCCATTTCGGCAAACAGACAGACAGAGCTGGCACTTGATAAATGACTTCCCAGGACCTCCTGACTTCAGCCACCCAGACCAGTCATCCATGGTCATTTGATTTAAAGCAGGACTGCACCATGACTTGTTACACTCAGGTACTGTTTTCCACACATTTTCTCTCTCTGTCATCTCCTTTCAAAATGAGAGGCTCAAATAGAATGGAACTTTGTTAGTAAAACATTATTTCTATTCACATCGTATGAAGGATCAGGAGACAGGACAGATGTTTGAGACACAGGCAGGAGTTGTTTATTATACAGGTTATCAAAACTTTAGAAAGGAAAAACAAATACAAATTTAGAAGATGGCTTTCTGTTACAATGGTTGATAAAGGAAACTTTGTAAATTTGTTTCACTAAATATTTTTCCAAATGGTTTGAGTTTTCTGTATTTTGATTCATGTCTCCTGTTGCTTAGTGTAATGCAAGTATTGTTAAAATCATGTGAGTTTATTTTGTATCTTTTCCTTTTTTTCCTCTTCCTTATTTTTTTTCCCTCCTATATTTTTCTTTTCATTTTTGTTTTCTTCTTCCAGAACTTTCTAAAACATTCAAGAATTTTTAAAAGCTTTTCTGGTTTAAGGGAAGATACAGAGAAGTGAGAAGTAGTAATCTTATAAGATGCATTCTATACCATTTTGTAATTCTGTATGTATTCAAACTTCTGGAAGTATAGAAATAACTTCTCTTTTCCTTAAGGACTTGGGTTTTTTAAAATTTCTTATTTATTTATTTTTTGATGCTTCCATATCAGTATTAAAAAACTATCAGCCTAAAAAAGAAAAAAAGGAAAGAAAAATTCCTGAGGTCATTTACTGCATTCATAATGAGAGGAGAGGAGAGGAGAGGAGAGGAGAGGAGAGGAGAGGA